>NC_044507.1:10929543-11139543 GCF_902362185.1 Chanos chanos
TCCACTAGAAATGTCTGCAACAAAGAACTGGCAGACGGACACACACTCACCAAAATCTCACTCAGATACACATTCACGAATCATCCAACGTCCGCATGTGAGCAAAAGCACAGTTTACTCCAAAACACAACGTCAGCCCACCTCAAACACACATCTCTCCACATGTAGAGTATTATACTTCTGTCTCCCACACGGTCATTTACAGCTGTGTTCATTCCTCACGTCAACGTCTGTTTTGTACATGCTGGTCAGTCAGTGTATTAGCTGCACTGATCATTCATTCTCTATCAGCGTACTACAATAAGCGTTACTGCAGCCCATCTATCGCTGGTTCAACTGCTGTGGGTTCAGCGTTGTCTCTCTATGTCAGAGGTGAAACAAAGGCATTGAGGTTATAAGTTAAATTGACCACATGCGGTTTTACTACAATCCAGATCTAGACCTGTGCGACCAATCTGACCAATAAAAACAGTTACTGTGGAGAGAAAAAAAAACAGTTTCTGAAGTCTGAGCCAACCAGGGACTGACAATGGAGAACAGGTCATGATGCTGGTGGAGATAAATCTAAACTACCATAGTTCAAAATATTCATTTTTCTTTGGTCAAAGATGTCATTACCTTGCCTGACAAACACTTGGCTGCAAGAAGTATTGATTAAATCTGTTTCACTTCTATTTAAAACCTCAGAATGCCTAGAGCAGCTTCCATATTTTTGACCATAATAAAAAAGTCAGCACATTCAGTTATGTTCAAGTCACATAAAGAAAACCATCATCTAACCATCATTCTCAAGCTGAAACTCCAGTGGATTTTCACACTGTGATGGACACCTCTGTGTACCATAGATAGTTCACGATTCATTTACAGGATAGTAATTCAAACAAAGAAAGAAACAAACAAGATTATATATATTAATATACATATCTATGTCCACAAACAGTTAACTGTAGCTAGGCAAATCATTGTATTATTGGAAGAATGTTGTGAGAATTGTGGCCCAATCACAAAAAAGGCAGGAAATAAGAGAGAGAGATGGGTGCTATCCCCTTTACTCTTCCTCAATGTCTCTTTTTTCCTCTGCCCCTCTCTAACTCTGTCTCTCTCTCTCTAACACACACACACACACACACACACACACACCTTCCTCTGCAGTCAGAGCTGCGTCAGTCTGTCTCTTACATAACTGAGAAAGAGAGGGAGAGAGATAGAGAGAGAGAGAGAGAGAGAGAGAGAGAGGATTGAGGGGGGGTTGAATGAGAGGGCATTCAATGAGAGAGAGCAAGGAGGAGCAAAATGGATAAAGAATGTGAAGGAAAGAGGGGACCACAGAGCTGATGTTTGTTGCAGAACAACGGAACACACATACACACATTTACATGCACACCACTGCAGAGTATCAGTTCGCTGGCTAGCACTTTGTCTGTGAGTGTGTCTGTGCTTGCACCGCGGTCTGTGTTTCTTTTCTCTACACAGGTCACGGTTGTGAAATGTAGACACAGCCCAGCCCCCCAAAACCAAATTTAAAGCCTCCAGCTCTCTCTTCAAATCGACCCCCTGATTTACCCTGTTCCGCCCCCTCCTTTTCCCCCCCAAACCTCCCCTAAAATCCCCTGTCCCTGTCATTTATCCCTCTCTCCTCTCTTCCCAAATCCCTGCAGAGAGGGGGCTGCAGCACTGTTACTCACCCCAGTGAACCACTCACATCCGCAAGGCAGACATGGGAACCACTGCCCCCTACTGTTAGCTCAGCATAACTACTTGCTAAAAGCAAACTATTCACATAGAAACATCAATGTCTTTCTGACAACACATATAAAATTTACAGAGAGTTCCTCACAGTCACTCTATTCAAACATACAATTTTTACAATTTACAATTTAGTTATTTGGCAGACGCTTTTTACCAAAGCGACTTACAATTGGTGCATCAGTCGGATTTCTATTACCTTCAACAGAGATCATAATAAGACTGAGCGTCGAATTGCCCCTTCGCATTGCGCCCCTGGAATACTTTTACAAACAGAAATACAAGACAAAGGGTTTTTTTTTTTTTTTTTCCTTCCTCTAGGGAAGGGAGGTTAGGCATTGGGGGACAGGTGTGTTCTAAAGAGGTGGGTTTTCAGTTTCCTGCGGAAGATGGTAAGAGATTCCGCAGTCTTGACTGCATGGGGGAGGTCGTTCCACCTCCTCGGGGCAATGGCGGAGAAGAGGCGTGGTCGGGAGGAGCGGCTGCCGGGTTCCCGGAGTGAGGGGACCGTCAGTTGTCCGGAGGACGTGGAGCGGAGGGTCCTAGTTGGGGTGTATGGCGTTATAAGAGACTGAAGGTATGATGGGGCAGAGCCTCTTGTGGCCAGGTAGGCCAGCACCAGTGTCTTGAACTGGATGCGGGCTGCCACTGTTTAATAGTTATAGAAATGTGGATCTTTGTCTTTGATTCTAACTATTACAATCGACACGAAGAGATTAGAATACTGCTTGTGCAGTAAGAGAAAACAGAATTTCAGATGGCACATAGCACATGTCAAATATTTATCAAGATTTCATAGCATTATGAATACAGGTGATTGGTATTTGATTAAAACACTGGATTGGTTTGGGACAGCAGCCATTTACTGTGATCTCTAGCATGGGTCTAAAATTAGTACAGAGTAGAACACTTGAAAACACCCTCACAGGAAGAGTGGAATTAAGCAACATTGCTGATGACATAATCACAGGGGAAAAAAAGAGACAGAGAGGGAGATGGAGGGGAGAGAGAGAGAGAAAGAGAGAAAGAGAGAGAAAGAGAGAGAGAGAGAGAGAGAGAGAGAGAGAGAATAGCCCTCAGCAGGCTGAATATGTCAGTAATTAAATGGGGAGAATAAAAAGCTCCAACCACGGGTCAGTGCTGCCGAACAGCTTGTCTCTGTAATACATAAACACACGTTCCAGAAGCTTCTCACCGCCGCGCCGTGTCAGTGTGCGTCTGAGTCATTAGAGCGTTTGTTAAATGTCATTTGTCTGAGGACAGGAGATCAGGCTCTGACAGGAAATCAGGCCCAGTGTCAAAGCCTTATTGGCTGAGTCTGAGACTGACCTTATAGCCACGCCAGAAAGACTGGATGAGGACGGCCGCCTGCTCCTCTGACAGCAAGAGAGAGAGAGGGATGGGTGGCCTGGGACTGATAAGAAAGACAGAAACAAAGGGGTCTCAGACAGAGACAGAGAGCGCTGCTTACTCTGTCTTATTGTGGATACTCATCCCTCAGTTGTCACGTTGTGTTTTGCTTGTGTTCTGTTATTACTATTGCCATACACATTTTTGTCAACAGCGGACATTGCATTCGTGTCAACAAAGCATATTTGAAGTCGAATTTGAGAAGGGACAGAAAGAGGAAAAGAAAGAGAGATATGGAAGAAGAGAGAGAGAGAGAGAGAGAGAGAGAGAGAGAGAGCAGAGTTGGCTAAGAGAAGGGAAACATGAGCGTTTTGCTGAGACGTTATTCATAATGCATGGTCGCCTTATGGACTTCTCCATCTATGTATATGCCCATGTACTCCTGAGTCTTTGATGTAAATATGAATATATTATGAGTGCTTGCTGTGACATAATAAATTAATTTAACTCACTATAAAGCAGATCAGTCTGTAAAGACTGTGTGTGAGTGTGTGTGTGTACATATTCACACTCACTGTATACTGAGCCAGTCCTGGACAAAAGGGATACTGTAGAAGTCCACTGGCGCCTGGCCTTCCCTTCGTGGATTCTTACTGAATGTGAGGAAGCAGAATAGAATTAGGAATATTAAAAGAGATTAGATCAACAATGTTGAAATTTTAATATTAAAACTATTTTTTTTACATAAAATATTGGAATATGTAATAAAGAAAGAAATTCAGAGGATAAATTGTTTCTCTCCCTCTTACTTGTACAGCCATTCAGTGAGAAAGTCACAGGCGTTGAAAGCGGTTCTCTTTCTCTAAAAAAGACAGACACACAAAGTCAGAAATATCATAATTTAACATGGAGTGACCATGCAGAACAGCTCCACACACAACATCATTTACCACTGGTACATTATTCTATAAAAGGCCAATTACATATGAACACACACTGATTTAGCATGGCACTAACACATGCGATTAAAATCTAGGACTGAGTGGTTAAATCAGGTGTGTGTGTGTGTGGTGTTAGACTGATATCACATAAGTTGGTGATGAGGGTCTGCTGATGGGTGTTGGTGTTGAGAGAAACAGTAAGATGCTGTACTCTGACCTCCATGCAGTGGTGTCTCTGGGCCTCTCTCAGTAGAGCCTCCAGTCCAGGTAACAGAACAGGAAACACAGCCTGCTCCAGGTACTGTGTCACTGGGCCTTATGGGTCAGACAGGAGGGCTGTGAGGATGGTTATGGGAAAAACACACACACACACACCTCAAACTATAACTCATATTAAACTCACGCTGCTGTAACTGAGGAGGAGGAGTGGGAGGAAGGCCTGGAGGAAGACTATCTAAAGCAGCCGGGGGTTTCTCCAAAACAGAATAACCGGCAAAAGCAGGGTGGTATCGCAGTGGGTCAAAGTCCTTAAGTGGGTTAGCGTCAACCGGTACCTGAACATGTGGAGTAGTCATGGTGATGCTGGGCAAGACCATACAACAAAAAGCTAACTTCCGTCTGCCGAGGACGCGAACGATTGAGTTTGGGTCGTTATCTCATTTACTGCATGATAATGACTGAACTCGCTCATTGCCGTTGCAGTCGGGTGCGCCACCCTCAGGTTAAACACATACAACAACATTGAGTTTTACGTATGAATACATCATGTATGAATACATTAGGCGGTGCTAAACTGCTAGATTGCACAGAACGCTTGATTCACCCAGAGGCTTTTTGAGAGGTGCGTTATGGTAAAGGACATAAATGAATAAATGCACACTTTCTCAACAAACAAACAAAAAAATAAATACTGCCCTGTCGCAAACTGCCGCTCTTGAACAGGCTCACTAATAGAAAATGTAGTCTAGTTTTGAGGAATACTTGTTCCGGATCTTTCGGGTTTGTATTGAAAGTGCTCAGCTTTAGTGAACTCACCTTGGCAGTGAGAGGACCGTAAAATACCGGTGTGTGTTTGCTGGCGCTGTACTGGGTGACATTGGTACTCACGGACTGGTTGTCCGTCCACTTAGCGTCTGGAGGACTGGGCTGCTCCGCATCGTACTCTGAAGAACAAAACAGTTTGTCGTTGCTGTTATTAAACCATTGGGCTTTTGTGTTGGCGTGTTGTACGGACAATATTCGTGTACTTTTATCTCTTACCCTGGCATACTTGTTGCCATAAAGACTTTTTAAGCCCGATGACTTTTGCCATCATGTTCCTGCAACGGTAACCAAAACAATACTGGTTTCTAAGGAAGTCAATTCATGGTTACTTCCCGTACTGATGTGGTTCCGTTTTGAATTCCAGGTGATAATAAAGGTCAATACTTTGTAGTGAATTCTGAAATTGAGAGCTCATTAATAAAAATTAAATCAAGTTTAAAACAGATTCTGACGCCCCCGGTGGAACAGATAATCTACTAAGTGTGCTATGCCGGTTTTGAATCATTATAGTTTAAGTGGATCCCAACATGATGTGTTGACAGCCCTAACATACTAATATAAACTGTTCAGTAAAACGGATTCGCAATAATTCACTACGATACAGACTAAATTATTCACTAACTCGTTCTATGAAAACTTCCTGTTCAGTAAGTGTTGAACCTTTCCGACAGGATGCAGCATGTTAGCCTTTAGTGAAGGGTGATTAAATCAACTTCAAATAGTAACAGTTTAAAAGCTCCGAAATTACATTACTTAGGCAAACAGGAAAGACATCCTTAGTGGAAAAAAAAGAACAGTTGAGTACACTTTTTCAAAATTAAAATTATTTATTGTAACATTTTCCAGAGCAGTTTATCCATCTTATGACAGCAGCAACAAAAATAAAATCTACCTGTACAAAAACAAAACAAAACAAATACTGTCTAAAGATGGTTCCAAAAATGCACTGAAAAGCATTTTTACAAAAATACATTGCACAAAGTCCTATTTCCACTAATTTTTCTCTTAAATAAATAGTCCTGAACAAATCATTAGTATTTTACACTCAGACTCTTTTAGGTCCACATAACAATGGATAAGGGGCATTGTCTAGCTTTACCTCTCAGCTCCTTTACTTAATTTTCCACATTTCTGACTAAAATTGTGACGGACTTGTGCAACATACATTTTCTTTAACAAGTCATGACAGTGCGTTCTTATGTGTGCTGCTAAAAATGTTTAGTGAAATAAAAGTACAATGAGTAATAATAATAATAATAATAATGATGATAATAATTTTAACAATAACAGGAGGGTGCACCCTTTTTAAAAAAGCAACACTGATATAAGCTGATTAAAAAGGACTATTAACATTAAAATATACATTCCATTCCTGCCGAGTATCGCTGCAAACAGGTCCAGATGGCCCGAAAACAAAAACGATCCTCTAAAAAAGACCAAAGGGTAGCAGTTTTTTACGCTCTCCAGTTTGTCTCTCAGACACAAAGACAACGTAGGTCTTTCTGTTAGCATATTGACTGATGTGTTTCTACACTGTAATCTTCCAATAGGGTAAAGTTCATCTTAGTGGTTGTAGCAGTGTGTGAATAGCAGTGTTCTGTAGCAGGGATGTGGGGTTGCAGTATGTGAGCTGACAGAATCGTGTATGACCGTCTCTTAACAGGCTCTGTAATCCCTAAAAGACATTCAAAACTTGCCAAAGTGTGTAAGAACATATTTCATTATTCAGAGGATAAAAGTTTAGAGTTTATGGCTGTGCATGTTTATTCTTATGGCAAAACAAAACAAAACAAACAAACAAACAACACATAGGGGGAGGTATCATTCTTGTCCTGACCAGACCATGAGAACGGCACAGACAATTAGTGCTGAAGTGAGTGAATGAGAGAATTCGAGAGACATAGAGAGAGAGAGAGAAAGAAAGAAAGAAAGAAGCTCTACACCACCTGCCCCACTCCAACACATCAGCAGGGAGCTGCATACGTTACTCTAGACACATCTGTCTAAAACTTAATGAAACCCGAAATGAAAGAAAGAAAAAAAAAGAACATGTGGTATAATGAAAAGCAGAAAAGAAAAGTGTAGCCTGTCCAAAGCCCGACGGCCTGTGGAGGGGGAGCCCTGTTCAGGATGGGTGAAGCTTCATCTCTTTGATTCAAACTCTGGACAGGAGGGAAACTTCAGTGCAAGAGCTTGATTAGCGAGTGAGACTGACACAGAGGGTATATACTCCTTCACCCAAAACCATTCATCCTCATTTCCCTCATCCTCTCCATATTTCATACAAAAAAAAAACTCACCCCATACAGTTTATCTTTTCATCGAGTTCCTTTTTCCCTCTGACACTTTCTGTTATATCATTTTTTTTTCCCCCACACATCTTTTGTCCTTATAAAACATCCATAGTGTACGTGTCCTCTGTGTTTAAAGAAAAAAAAAAAAAAAAAAAGAAAAAAAAAAAAAGAAAAAAAAAAAGAAGAATATTCCTTTCTCTATGTACAAACAGTGCGATGTGAGAGTGTCCGGCGGCAGTGCCGTGTGGTCCGTGTTAGACTCGGGGCTGTCCGTGTACTCTGAAGCGATATAAACACGTGTACTCTGGATGACCCCAGTTAGACAGCACACGCATCTCAATGATCTGGAACGCCTTCTCATTCTTCTCCTGTGGAACAAAAAAAAGAGCAACAAGACCAAACAATTCAGTACACATGAATGAACGAACAAATGAACGAACGAACTTGTGTTGGTGTGACGTGAGATAATGTGTGTGTCCCTTCTTTGGTTACCTGGACAGGGAAGATCTGTAAAGATTCTCCATCTTCCTGGTAGGTGTAGTCACCCAACAGTTTTCCTTCCTCCTGATACTCGTCATCCAGCCCCTATGAGACGGGCAACAATCAGCACACACGCAAACAGGTTTACCGCAGCCTTTTCTGCCGTTAACTACAAAACGATGTATCAGACACACACACACTACAGAAGCTGAACTCCTCAGCACTGAGAGGGCTGGGTGGTGTGTTAGTGTAGGGTGAATGAGGGGTGCACAGGAAGCATGTGTGTGGTAAGTGCGTTGTCTTACATAGACAGTGAAGTGGCGTGGGGCACTGCTGATGTTTCCGGTGGGGGACAGGGCTTTGGGGATATGCTCTAAGCAGAAGGCCGTGGGGAGGACACTCAGAGACAGCCGGATCACCAGATAGCCCTGGGAGCCCTTAAATGCCCAGCAGTTGCCTGGATACACGTCCGGCTGTGGAAAGGCAGAACCATATAATACTAGCCTTACGGAGAGTGCTGTAAATACATCCACCGTGTTTTTAACATTTGTTAGACAGATCTGCCTAAATCATGACACTCTCTCTAGACTGTTCTCCTCCTCTCAGACATTAACTGATACAAATACAACCTGACCTTCATCCTCTGAGAGTTATGTTATTATGTTTCACGATAACTGTAAATGACACACAGTAAGTGACTGACACCAGCAGATTCATTAATTTAGTCTGGCCTGTAAGGCCTTTTATTGGAACTGAAAGGTCATAATAACTGTGATATTGTAGTCATGGTAACAGGTAAAAGAGAATAATTAAGGAGGAGTAATGACTTTACTGAGTGATTTGGCAGGGTTGGGTTGAGACATTGTTAAGAAGCAGTCTGTACCTGGATGACCACACGCGGTGACTGGGAGAAATACCACAGAGGAATCCCAAACAGACTCATCAGGGCCGTCTTCGTCTCATACGTCTCTGAACAACGTGTGCTTAGGATGCTGCCTCCTGCACGCACACACACACACACACACACACCAAATCATATGATCACACCTTGCCCATGTTTTTTTTTTTTTTTTTTTTTTACATCAGTATGCCACAGGTTCTCTCCCTATGCTTATCGAATGACCAGGACTAACATTATCTACAGCACTGCTACAAAATCTATCCCAGATATATGACCCCTGTCATACCACCATATTCCACTAGGGGGACAGGGGAATTCATGAGCCGGGTATAAGGATATCTCCATACCTCCTGACTCGAGAGCATAATCGACCAGTCCTGTTCGATCCTGAGAGTAGAGTCTCAGAGCGTTGTCAACCATCAGCCGCACGTCCTGAACACACACACACACACACGAGGACAGAGAACGTGAAAAAGACGGAGAGAGTGTGAGCTGTGTTAAACGGGCTGACAGTCACGCTGTTATTCTCATTAGATTTAAAGGTCATTTAATGCCATTTCAAATGTCTGTGCTCAAAAATAAACACAAAAAACAAACTGTTTCCAAATAGCATTTCATCTTTGTCTTTTATTAGATGAAGTTAAACTCAATGAAATAATGAAACCATATGAGCTTGTTTTCCATCAAAGAGCAAGCTAAATGTCATATTTTCTAAGCCTTCATGTGCAACCTCTCAAGTCAAAATAAAATATGTCAGAAGCTGAAAACCATGTGTCGGTTACTGACAGAGGAACCTTGCTCTGCTCACATTTGAGGGACAGAAATACACACCAAACAAACAGAAAACAAATAAGACACAACTCTACCTCTTCAGACAGGCCAGCGGCCCCTGCGGTTTGGACTACGGCCTGAGCGACTGTTTCAGCACAAGGCGCCTGCTTGTTCTGGTCCAGCTGGAGGGAGACGTTGGCCAGGATGTTGCGCTCCAGAGCGGACAGGGTGGCGTGGAGGTCAGAGTTACTGATGTACTGAGTGGAGAGCCACTGGAGCAGAGACTCCCGGAGTTCACCTTTCCCCGCTGTCTCACCGCCGAACAACGCAGCCTGCAGCTCCTGCCTCACCTGATCTGACACCTGAGCAGACACCTGACACACACACACACACACACACAGAGAGAGAGAGAAGGCAGAGGAGGAAGAAGCACTTAGCATGCAAGGAGAATATAATGAGACCATGCACAGTCTCAGACTTCTCATCCAGCAAACAGTTCTGGACTACCAGTTGTACGGGGTGTCTACACAGAGTGACACTGAGTACACTGTCATGATACATAAACTACTAAACAACTGTGTGTGTGTGCGCGCGCGTGTCACTGTGTGTGTGTGTATCCTTTACCGTTTGTCCATGTATCCCAGTGAATTAAATTACTAAGTGAACTGATTGACACTGTATGAAGAGTGAGTATAACTCACACATACAGATGTAAGTGAACACTGGACAGGCTTAAAGAGAATGACTCACTGTCTCGTGAAGAGTGTCAAACTGGCCACATTTGCCCTTGCATGCTGAAACGCCCTCCAGGTCATCTCTGATACGCCCCACCTCCGCCTCCAACCTCTGCACCTTTGACAGCAAAGCATCATGGTCCTCCTTTGCCATGCCAACGCTGAGATAAAACACAGACAGGAGAGTTCAGACTAATACATGTGACATTTATTCAGACAAAGGCAGTGATTTAAAACATGTGAATGAGAGGATTCGGAGGAGGGGAAGACGCGCAGATGAACAGAAGTGGTTAAGGACAGGGAGAGGCGACAGGGGACAGGGAGAGGGGACAGGGAGAGGTGACAGGGAGAGGCGACAGGGGACAGGGAGAGGGGACAGGGAGAGGGGACAGGGAGAGGGGACAGGGAGAGGGGACAGGGAGAGGGGACAGGGAGAGGGGACAGGGAGGGGTGACAGGGAGAGGGCACAGGGAGAGGGGACAGGGAGAGGGGACAGGGAGAGGGGACAGGGAGAGGGGACAGGGAGAGGGGACAGGGAGGGGTGACAGGGAGAGGGGACAGGGAGAGGGGACAGGGAGAGGGGACAGGGGACAGGGAGAGGGGACAGGGAGAGGGGACAGGGGACAGGGAGAGGGGACAGGGAGAGGGGTCATAACACAGTGACTTTATTGACTTACCTGACAGGAGCTGGCGGAGTGGCAGCTGGGGTCTCCTCCTGTTTCTGACGAAGCTCCTACAATAAACATAACCCAATTTCTTTCAAATGTATTAAAATACATTACACCCAGGCACTCAAACAGCTTGTCTGAAGAGGCCATGCAGCAATAAACAGCACTTTACAAAACTGACACAAAAAAACAAAACAAAAACAAAACAAAGAAATCCTAAGATTATAACTATTAGAAACAATCATAAATCCTAATGCCTGGTATACAACTAAACCTTTGTTTAAAACTACAGAGAATATTAATATGTTAATTATGTAAAATATAACTGAAAAACTGCATTAGGGGAACTGATGACAACTAAATTATTATGTTTTTTAAACAGTACTGGGGCGGATTTGGATGAAAGCTTGCAAGTCACCATTTTTCAAAGAGCTCTACAACACACAACTCTACAACAAGTCAGAGTTCTGAGAGAGTGTGATGCCACGGTCAGAGTTCTGAATGTGTGTGTGAGGCAGTGGTGTGGGTCCAGTTCACTCTACCTCAGTCTTTGCAGCCAGTGCCCCAATCAGCACCTCCAGCTCAGCCAAACGACTGCTGTGACCTTTCTGCCGAACCTCGTACTGCTCTTCCGCCTGAAACGGAGAGAGAGAGAGAGTAACGAGGGAGAAAAAAGGTTAGCGAGAGGAAGGAAAAGATCGTGACAGACAGGAAAGAGAAAGAGACGCAATAAACCAACAACAGTGACCGTCGACGCGGAGGGGGCGAATAAAGACGCGAGGTGAGCGTGTGAGCGTCTGTTTTGTAACTGTGTGATTGGCTCAGAAACCCCGCCCGTTAATGTGCTGGCTGACCTGGGCATGGTGCGCAGCCTGTTGTTCCAGCTCCTGTTTCAGCGTGTTGAGTTTGGGCTCGACCAGGCTGGCGACCCACAGGCCCAGCGCGTGTCTGTCCGTGTGTGTGTTGAGCTGCTCTCTCAGAGTCTGGATCTGCTCCGCGGTCTCTCCGTGCTGCCGCTGCTGCCGTTGCTCCCCCAGCAGGATGACGTCCCCCAGTGCCGCCACGCGCTGCTCCAGCTTTAACAAGCGTTCAGGATCCAGCCACGCCACCTGGCCCACGCCCTGACGGAGAGAGGGAGCGTCACCAGGAAAATTAAAACGTTTTAGAGAAGTTCAAGGATGAAACAAGATTGGGTAATGGCTTGAAAAACTTTTGAAACGCTCTTGAAAGGCTTGAAGACTTGTCAAAGACCTGTTTCCATTTTTCTACTAAATGTGCACACACACATTCACCCATACACCCAGCCACAGATAAACAGGGCATAGAGAGACATTGAGAGGTAAACTGAAGTGAGGAGAGTTACCTGCGTGGTGGCTGGTGGAGGGATGTTTTCAGGTGTAGGAGCAGATGTAGGTGTAGAGGAAGGTGTAGAGACAGATGCAGTTTTATGGCTTTGGAACGTGGAGATAAAGCCTTCCCTCCACTGACTCACATTCACTGCTGGAAGGTAACAGAGAAAACTGGACGGACCTAGATACCATAAACCTGAAAACACACACACACACACACACACACACACACACAGAAAATGACGTTGTGAGAAAGAAAGAAAAAAAAGAATTGAGAGAATAAAGGCAATTTCGGAGATGACCGTAAACTTGGTTCATGACATGAAGCAATGAAAACAAAACTCTGTATTTAATATCACACGGCTACTCTTTTTCATGCTTCCACTTTCATCTGGTCATTATGACCTGGTTGGCAAAAGAGCGCTTTGGACTGAATTCCCTTTGTGAGTGAGATCTATTTTGACGTTGGTGTGTGTGTGTTTGCATGTATATGTATGTGTGTATTACACATGTGCTTGTGAGTGAGCCCAGCACTCATGACCTCAATCTGAGGCTAAAAGTGACGCTAAGAGACACAGCACAACTCAGGAGACCTGTGCTGGTTAGGTTTATCATCTCTATATGACTGGTGTATCTCTGTTCCTCTCGCTCTCGCTCTCTCTCTCTCTCACACACACACACACACACACACTTACCCAGCAGTAAGAGGAAGGGAAGAAGGAGTAAGAGGAGTTTGAGCAATCTGGGCAGCAACCTGAGAGACAGAGACATGAAACAGTTAATGATTTATGAATGCTCACTTACAACATCACTCAAATCAACATTCTTCTTAAAAATCAAATCAAACAAGACACAAATAAAAACAGGCCATTCCAAATTAGCCTTTTCCTTGACATTGCATTAAGTCTGTCTTGTGACATCAAAGACTCATGGTTAATAATAGTGTCCTAATGTATATTAGATCTGTGAGCCAACACAAGATTTTCATTATTTCACTTCGTGAAAGAAAAAACAAAACAAAACAAAACAAAACAAAACAAAAAGAAGTCTTATTTTCCATTGTGCTGCAGTAGTAATATATACACACAGGTATACATACCTGGTCAGGATGAAGACATTGAGCAGAGACATGAGTGCAACCAGCTGGTACCATCCCGTTCCTAGCCACCAGATGGCGCCAGTCACTGCTTTCCCTGCGCGCACACACATACACACACAATAAGAGAGAGGATGTCATAAGTCAAGTGACTATAGTTATTTAAAGGTGTTAGTAGAGCCGTGACAGATCTACACAGGAGATGGTAGAAAACAGCTCACAGACTGCCTGAACCAGAGGAGGAAACAGGGTGATCTATCAGCAGAGTGTAGAGGTTAATACTTTAACATGCAGTTGAAAAGTTCAGGTGAATATTGTCTGTGGTGAGATTCAGTTAAAACACTGTGCACTGGAGAGAAAGCAGTGAACGAGAGAAATTCATTCAGGATATTTGAAGACATGGTTCATTATCGGACAGCACAGTGGTTCGCACAATAAATATGCAAAACACTCTACATGTCCACAGACAGGTTTGAACACACACACACACCCACTAGCACGCAAACTTCTGAAGAAATCAATGGCTGATGAACATACACCACACAGACACATGCAATCAAAGGAGGAAGAGGAGTCAAGCTAGAAGAAGATGAAGACTCAAAACACACGTGATGTAAACGTATTGACCTGGAGACACGATAGCTTGCCACAGAACAGACAGCAGCTTCCGTCCCACAAACCCCCCTGCTGCGCCCACTGCTCCGACTGCTCGTGACACACAGTACACTGGCACCCAGCCTAGGGGTCCACAACCAAACAAAATACAACCAATCAGCATTCAGCACCCATCCGCAGGACCGGACATCAACAGGGTAAAGCTTAAATAAGAAAACATGTCAGATTTCCAATTCCTTATCTCTCAATAAGTGGCTTTAAGTATATCTCCTTAAATCACCTGGTTCTCACTTTGCCCTTATAACTCACAGCTACCGTATGTACGCCAGGGCGCGGCAGAGTGAGAGAGACACAGGCTAAAAGGGTCTAATTTTTTTTTTTAGAAAGCTGTTTGTGTGTGTGTGTGTGTGTGTGTGTGTGTGTCTGCTGTGTCAGAAGAGGACTGGGCCAGGAGAGGACTGGTAACCTGCGTAGGTAACTAGGGTCCACAGAGCAGAGAGCAGGGTCACAGCTCTGGAGGAACGTGAGTGACCCAGCTGTGTCTCCATGTGCTGTTTCCCTTTGCAGTCATCACCTGCAGACAACAGCAGTTTTGGAAGGACACAACACAAATAGGGAAGAAAACGGAACAGAAATGTGACTCTGAAAAAAATATGACTCCATAAATAAAATTTGACAAAAATCAATCAATCAATCAATCAATAAAAATCAGCAATGAAAATGGTGGACAGCATAAATGAGATTACGCAAGTTTGGGTAAAAATAAATAAATAAAATATACAAATTCAATTTGACTCCAGTCACAAGCAAATCAAACATAAAAGGTGCAATCATGACAAAATGACCATGAACAACTCATATCAGGAAAAATCAACAAAAGAATTAAATAACATAAAATATGATCAAATGTTGCCTTTAAGTGCATGGTTAACTCCATGAGAAAACAGGAGTCCTGTTTCCTGTGTGACCCTAACCACACCCCCTCATCTGCCCTTTGACCAGTCGGCACTCAGAGATATGCTGCTGGGGCACACTGGAGCAAACTAAAATCCTGTTTTCTACCTAACCCTGACCATGCCCCCTCATCTGTCCTTCGACCAATCAGCACTCTGAGATTATGCCCCTGTGGCACACAGCACTCATTGTTTGCCCATCACTGTCTACTGTTTGTTTGGCTCTTTTGTTGATGAAGCCATTTGTTTGGTAGGGTCATTTGTCATACCGTTGTCATAGTTGTCAGCTCAAGACCATAGAACTAACAGTGATGTCACAGAGAAACAATGGAAGTTTACCATGACAACTAACAGTCTGCTCAGTTTGACGGAAAGTAGTGGAAGTTTTGACTCAGAAATCTTACAATGTTCTCTCTTTAATTTATTATCACACTCTATGCAAGGCAGGTCCTTTGTGGGTGGAAAGATCCACTTGTATGAAAATAAGGATGTGATACAATACAGCTATTTTAACTTCACGTTCTCAAACAGACAGCAGAAATCAGTGTTGGGTCACTGAGTTCTTCCCATACTGACCCTGGTTCCCATGGGTCATGAACTTCACTGAAGAGCTAACTAAATACTGGACTGCCAGTCACTGGGACAGCTTGTGATTTTCTCTTCCTCTTGTAAACAGTTCAGTTTCATTTTCATGGGCATGACTAGATACTTTCATCTCATCTCATCTCTGAGTGAGTGAGTGGGAAAAGAGGAGTACTAAACCAAAGACTCTTTGTTTATCCATAATCAAAACATTAGTAGATATCTGTCTCTCTCTATCGTGGTCTGTGTCTTCTCTAAGAGAGGGGAAATGGAGGGAATACAGTGAATCTGACAGTTGAGTCCACCTGTGTGTATGTGTGCGTGTGCGTGTGCGTGTGTGTGTAAGTGTGTGGTACTTACACAGAGAGCCATTCAGATTGAGATGGGCATCTTCTGTCACCAGGTCTTTCACATTCATGCTGCCACAGTAACTGGAGTGGGCTGAGAGGCGAACAAAGACAAAAACAAGGAGATAAACATGCTTACTGACTCAGCCCTGTGAATCCCTGCCTACACACATCTGACACTGTGTGCCGTCAGAGCAAAGGAGACACACAGAGCGAGAGAGGGAGAGAGAGAGGAAATTTGCATGTCAGCTATAGCGACGCACAGCAGAAGAGAAATTTGCTTGCTGTCCCACACCCTATGACGATGGAGAGAAACTGTAAAAAGAGGAATAAAAAGAAAAGAAAAGAGATGGAGAAAGACTTGGGAGATGTGTGTGTTGACAGGAACAGAGGGAGAGTGGTGACACGGGAGAAGAATCTGAAAGCCTTTGAGCCTGTTGGTCAGGTCTGGGCTGGGCTGGACAGACAGGGAGACAGATGATAAAGAGAGACAGACAGAGAGAGAGAGAGCCAGAGCGAGAGAGAGCAGGTTGATTTGATGGTAGAGACAGAGAGGCCAAACAGAGGGATTGCTAGGCTCCTTCACGGCGGGTACCTTTTCCATCGTGTCCGTTACTCCTGTATCGGATTTTCCTCAGAGTTCTCTGCTTAAACACACTCATTCTAGACACAGTGTGGGTAACCAGGCGTCTGAGTCCATTCCACACACTCACCAGTACACCTATAGCAGTGATACACATATACACACACACACACACACATACAACATCAGACAGACTGCAAGCTTCGTAATGACACACATACACGTCACTCGCTCACTAACGCATCAACCCCGCCTGGCTAGAGGAACTCAGTCATAGATACCAAAGTTCTCGAGCAGGCAGACCTCACTCATTACAAAGCAAGATGGGGAAGAGCATTAACTATCCAACAGATAATCTATGCACATGACTTAAATAATGGGCATTTTGTAATTGCATTTCAATGAAGTGATTGACCTGACGGAAGTAAACTGATCCTAAGAGCATAGTGACTATGGGGGGCTTACTGATGAGCAGTGTGAAAATCAAACTGAGACCTGCCATTACCACCACAGTTCTACTGAATGTAATCTGACTTACACCCACACTATAGCCGCAGTGGGTGGGTCTATATACACATCACTATGACTAAACATGTGTATACATGTCATTACTGTAGAGAGTGAGAGTGAGTGAGTGAGTGAGTGAGTGTGTGTGTGTGTGTGTGTGTGTGTGTGTAGGAGGACAAGCAGGGCTCTGAGCTCTAGCAGTGGAGCCAGGTAAAAGGCCAGTCCCAGTGCAAGCTCTTGATCAGCACATACACTGAAATGAATCCACCACACTGGTAAAAATAGCATGACCTTACTATAACCATGTACTGTCATCTGACTGGTTTCACAGTGAAAAACTGAGAACCAACAGAGAAACAAAGAAAAAAAAAATTCAGGAGGAATTTAAAAGGATGAAGGTGAGGGTCGTGGCCTATACCTTTGCTCTCATGACCTTTGGCCCCACCGCCAAAGGGCCAGAGGTTATGGAATATCAGCGTGATTACGGTCACTATGGAAGCCACAGCTCGTCTGGTGTGGCGTACGCAGGACTCTGAGACTGATCGTACAAAACCTAATGAGAAACCAGACCATGCGTCAGACGCACACAGACACACCATCTCTCACAGGATAGCATCACGACTGGGCAATGTCGCATCTACCAATAATAAATTAGAAGTTTGAAAATAAACCAGAGGAAATAATGAAAAAAGCAACGTTGTTACGATGTCTGCACACAGAAATCTGTGGAGAGGAAGTACAACAGCAAACACAGTTTGGTTTAAAGAGAAGCGTTTTCGGACACGCGTAGCGTGGGGGGGGGGGGGGGGGGGGGGGGGGGGGCGTCTCACCTGCTCTGTGCGTGCGGCTCTTGTTCAGACTGTAGACGGTTGAGGAAGATGAGGCTGAGGCGGCGAGGGACTGAGACAGTGAGGAAGAGGGGGAGGCATTGCAGGATGAAGAGAAGGCCGTGAGAGCGTCCTTCCTCTCCCCGCCGATGCAGCAGTCCTTACATATGTAACCGTTGACGACGGCCGAGTGGGTCTCCGTAAAGCTAACGTCGCCGTTCAGTCGCGTCGAGCCGTGCTCAGACCTCCTGCTCCGCCCTGTTAACAGTGACAAACCCCTCAGCTTCCGCTGGACTTGAACCTTTCTCTTCTCTCTATCACGTTTCACTTTTATCTTCATTCCAGTCCTCTCTATACACACACACACACACATACTGCTGGCTTCTTCTGAACGACTGCATGATTTTTTTTTTGTTTGTTTGTTTTTTTGGGGTTGGTCATTGTCAATGCTTCTATGATTTCATCTACTTTTAATTACTCACGGTTGGATTGATTTTTCACACATGCAGCTTATATAACATCCTTGAAAGGGATCTAATGTAAAGCTATCCGCAAAGTCTAAGAGCTCAAACCAATATTGCCACAAGATGTGACAAAGGTCTGGAGAGAAAAACAGATGACCAGTAGGAAGACAAAGGTCCATAAAACGAAATACTCACTTTTAATGTGGGACTCCAGATTTGAGCCTGAGGAGAAACAATCATATCATGTTACTCAAAGTCAAAACCAAGAGAATGAGATACACCTTCATTTGCATGAAAGAACACGATCTTAATCTCACAGCAAATGCACTGGAGAAGATTACATGCATAGATTACATGTATATTTTGCCTTAATCCCATAGGGAATTTAATACATCTGGACAGTGGTGGTGGTACAATTATAATTAATACTATGATGGCCATTCTCAGGGTTAGAACAATAACACTGACATAACCTATGAAATATCCTAATTCAGTCAAGAGTGAGGAACACGCCCAGCTTTTGTCGGGCCTACTTTTTCGGGCACTACTTTCTCGGTCGGAAAGATGCAACGTAAGTGGGTGCGATATGGCCCGGCCAGCACACTGACCCCACACGTGGCCCAACAGGGTCTGTTCCGTTACGGACGACTCCTCCTGTGTCCTGGAGAGCAGCGAGGAGTCGCCAGTCGCTCCGCTGTGGCTGTACTGGGCAGAACTGGACTTAGATTTGCGGGTCAGAACCGGTGAGCCAGAGTCAGAACCAGCCTGTTGCTGCTGTCGTCTGCTCCGTGCAGACCTGCGGAGGAAGGAAAAAGAGTGAGACAGAAAGGTTACTGTACTGGGGTGTCTCACAGAGAGAACACTGATGCGGTGGCAGGTGGGGACTCTCCCGTAAGACTCAAGCATGTACTATTCAAACTCAGAACAAGCAAGAACGATTCGCCTTAAAGGGATCCCGGGGGGGTCCTCAAAAAACAAACTAAACATGAGACGACTTTGCTCGACGGCTTCAGGCATTCACGCTGAGATGCGTCAAAAAAACAACGCTGAGTCACACAACCAGCCGAACTGCGCCTGACAGCTTGAAATCTTACTACATCGACGGTTTCAGAACCTGAACAGAGAGCGCGGGATCGTCTGAAGCGAACGCGCGTCAAGAGCTTGCGTCGACCAACCTTCTGATGCTTGTGGAGCTGCTGCTGTAGCTGTGGCCGTGGTTTTGACCGTCGGTGACGCTGTCGCTACCGTACAGACCGCCGCTGGTCTGTAATCGGAGACTCCGCCGCGACATCCTCGGGGAGTCGTACACGGGCCCAATGTTATGCTCCTTCTCAAACTCCAAAGCCGCCGATGAGTAGCTTGAGCTAGGATGGAGTGGGAGAGAGAAAAAAAGAGAGAGAGAGCGACGTTAGGAGAGTAAATTTGATACTTGTTATTCTTTTGAGCTATGGCCGTCGCTGGGATGGAGAGAGTGAGCGAGAGAGAGAATAATATGAAAGATTTTACAGAGGGTTTCATTGTTGCGTAACACAACACAAGCCTCATTAATCATATTCTCTCACGTCCTTATCATATCTTACATCGCATATCGCAGGTTAACCAAATGAGCCATCGCTGATAGGCAAAGCTTGGTTTTACACACTACTACTCATCTGACAACCGCCACGCATGACCCTGACTAATGGCTTATACTCCTGTTCCAGTGAACAAATATTACCTGCTTCAGAAAATGTCCAAAAAAAACTTCCCAAACAGAAAGGTTTCACTCCTGTGATAAATGTATGAACAAAAAACAAAACCCAAAACAAAACAAAACAAAACAAAACAAAACAAAACAAAACAAGACAAAGAACCCCCCACAAAAATTTCAGATTGTTTTCATCTTTAGATACGGGACCATGGGTACAGTTCATTGCTTTGCTTTGTGTGTGTGTGTATATATATATATATATATACACACCCAGTGAGAAGCATACAATTACTCAGATCAAGTCTGAAATTTGATTTGAGCTTTCTGGATGAGTCAAAGCTGAATGACACTAAAGGCACCAGTGAGAGAACAGGAGCAGAGGAGAGAAAAAAAGAAAAGACCAATAAACAAACACAGGGAGGGGTGTGGTTCTTACTGCTGCTCACCGGAAATGACTCACAGGGGGGAGCACAAAAACACTGCCCAGAGATGGGGTGTGTGTGTGTGTGTGTGTGTGTGTGTATGTGTGTAAAGCTAAATGTAGCGACATTTACTTTTTGGTGGAAGAAAAAATATATAAACATTTACTTAAGCACCTATAGTTAACACTTCAGTAACAGATACCATACACACACACACACACACAGACTCACCATCCCACGCTATCAGCATATTATGCAAAATCATAATTCCATCGAGGAAAGGGGGAAAACACTATCCTACTACGGAAACAGATTCAAAACACTGATATACAGAAAAGGATATCTCTTATATATACACTCATTTACACACACACACACACACACACACACACACACACACACACACACACACACACACACACACACACAGTGTTTTGCACCAACAAACTCCTTCTCTTTAACACCATTTCACACACCTATCTATCTCTCAGACAGGGTGAGATCTCACCAGATCAAAGATAATTCACTCTGTGAATGACAATATGATAAGACCCATAAAAACACATTAATGAACACTGCTTACACACAAATATATTCACACAAGCCATCAGTGAGGGACTGTACGTGCGCTCTCATGCACACACCACAAACTCAAACAGCATGGCTTAACAGAAGAACCACACCCAGGAGCCTTTTCACACACAAACACATGTAAACACACACACACATATCAGTACACACTCCACGCAGTAAACAACAGTGTTCTGGGGTAGCACTGAGAATGCTCTGGATGGAGAGATTGAGGGAGGAGAGATACAGAGGGATAAGAGCTCTAGAACCATTTCTGCCTGTTGGATTCTGTTTCCTGGTCTAAACAATGATCCAGCTAGAGAGGAGTGTCATCAAAGCCACACACACACACTAACACACACACACACACACACACAAAAGATATTAAAACACACGCACGCGTGCACACGCGCATGCACCCTGCTCTCCTTGAACAGAAACCTGCAGGATTAGAGCTGCTCTCCATCAGAGCCAACTATGTGTTTTCCTAATGCTGCCTGCTGCTCGCACGCACGCACGCGAGCGCTTTCTCTCTCTCTCTCTCTCTCTGTGATTTGTTTTGTCCCTGATTAGCTGCATTGTTCTTGTGTCGAACATGAATCATGCCTGATCCACAGATTAAAAAAAGAATGGACACTCGCCCAAAACTAAGAAAAAGGACACACACATACATACACACACACACATACACACACACAAAAACTTCTGCTGCTCACACACAGATCTGCTGCTACTCTTACGCAACAGAACAGAGATGCCCAGTAAACTCCCACACATTGAGCAACGAGAGAAAGAGAAAGAGAGAGAGAGAAAGAGAGAGAGAGAAAGAGAGAGAGAGAGAATGAGAACAAGGGGGATCATCCTGTGTATAAGAAGTAAAGTACAGAGACACAGACACCTACACAACAAGAGCATTCAAAAAAAAAAAAAACACACTAACTTAACAACACTTTACAGTTGCCTAGCAATGCACTACTTCTCGCTTGTCCTCTTGATCATTTGGTGGTCAGACATTTCAAAGACTAAGAAACAACAGACTTAAATGATCAGAATGAATTATTTAATCTGTTATAATCTGGAGGGTTAAGTTACAATGGGCACCAGACATACTCTCTCAGAGTATCCTGGGCCAGCTACAACCAGAGAAACTACACTGACCTCTCCCTGCAACATAAGACTCCACACATGACGTGTTGTCCTCTCACACACACACACACACACATACACACACACACACACACTTGGACACAAACAGAGCTCAGACAGATTAGTGAGCATGTGGTGTGTAAATCTGGGTCTTGGGGCCAGCGGTCTGAGTCAGTAGAGGTGGAAACACACTCAGGGCAGTAGAGGATTCTCACACTAAAACCCATAGCGGGAAACACAAGATAAAACTCCGCAGCGGGTTTGTGTCACTGGCCCTAGCTAACATTATCCGTCTTTATGAATATGCTTATGCTAAAGCCTTCTTGGAATCTCTACAAACAGCCTTATAACTGTACAGGCCAAACTTCCCATCAAAGTTCACAGTTCTGTCACTTTCTTAAGACGCCCATTCATAACCTGAGGTTGGTTCATTAGTCACTGTGTGCAGCAGGATGAAGTGATCAAGTGAACACTCTGGATCTGAATAGTAGATGAAAACCCATCTTACCTCTCTGTAGCCTAAAAATCCCCTCACAAAGTTTCCATAAAAAAAACCTGCAGTTTTGTCCCTCTTTAGTCCCTCTCATGGAAAGTTATCTGGATGTTTCGTCCCATAGAGTTTGTGATTTGGCTTTTAACTGCCGTGGACCATCCCTCCCTGTTGCTTCCTAAAGCCATTACAGGGGGCAGAGAACTAGGTCTCTGAGGAGATCTTGCCCCATTTTTAAACTGGGCACAGACACACACAGATCTGGGCCTATTCCGATCTGATCATATTTAAACTGGGCCCAGACACACACAGACCTGGGCCTATTCCGATCTGATCCAGGCAGGGACAATCCAAACAAATTAGAGAGATAGCACACGCTTCTTTCTCACTCACAAACACCCTTCAGTCTTTCATCTCTCTCTTGCCCTCTCAGTAAATTTTTACTTCTTTCGATGTCACTAACTTTCACTCTTTCTCTTTCTCTCTCAGTCTTTGTGGCTCTTTACTTCTGTCTCAGTCACTCACTCACTTTCCCTTCCTCATTCACTCTTCATTTTTCTCTCTGTTTACAACTCAGACATTCTCTCTCTCTTTCTGAATTAGTGTCATGTTGCTGTTGTCACGGCAACTTCTCAAACAGCACTCAAAACGCTGAGAGTGTGTGAGGCGACGAAGGGACCCCTCCCATTTTTAACGGAACATGGAGAGCCTGCACAAAGTGTTGAACGTAGACCAGCAAAGATATTTTTATTCTACACGACTTCTACATACTGTGTGTGTGTATCCATGACTCTCACTCGTGCACACACACACACACACACACACACACACACACACACACACACACACACACACACACACACACACACCCTGTTTTAAAATAGTGTCATTTCTCATTGTCCTTCACTGAGATTAGCTTAGGCATGATTATGTCTGTGTGCCACAATCCCACTATGACTGTGCATTTGTCTCAGTGTGAGTGTGTGTGTAAGTGAGAGAGGAAGACACAGATCCCACTCTGAAGACCAAAAACATGGGCAGCGCCCCCGACATAATTTAACGGCTCTGGTTCCGCGTGATTAGGCAAAATAATGCTGTCTTTGACTATCGCACACACAAGCACTTCCAGACACAGAACACACACACAGACGCACACCCACACACAGCTGCCCAAAACTCTGACAGCTGTGGGGCCATGACAGAGACACAAGTTGAACAGACTTTTGTGTCTGTTTTCTGTCGTCGCCTTCTCCCTCCTTCATTTCTGTTCCACCTCAACGCAGGAGTCACCTCGGACCACAGGATACATATCCACACAGCCTTTCATACATGATTATATCTTCTTTTACTCAAAGCCTTTATTACATACAATTATGAAAGGAATTACACAATAAGGGAATACCTAAATTTATTATGTTAATCGACAGCTCCAGAGTAGTTAATGTACACTGAAGGTTCGTGTATGAATGGATTATGTTTAAATGTAGAAATAGGGTCAAATGAACTGTGAGCCAGGCACTCAGAAACCCCAGGGATTTACATTTAAACACAGTGATCAGAAAGTTAAAATATAAAGCCTGCAGTGCAGACACACACCACACATAGCTGATTTCACTCTAAGCCCTGTCATCAGCGTACGCTGAGACCCAAAATTTCATCTTGATTTTATTTCACCTTTGTCTCAGCCCGAGATGAAGCACCGTCTCAATTGTGAATGGAGAGGATAATGATTTTGCCTCATTTTGTGTGTTTGTGTGTGAGTGTGCGTGCAAATGTGTGTGTGTGTGTGTGTGTCTTTAACAGTTTCAGTAAATGATGAGTGAGACTGGAGGTGTTTGAGTTAAAGTCACAGATGAGTGTACAGACAGAACAGTGTGACAGCAGTGTAAAGGACATTAATGAACACACAGACCTGTCCTGACAGTTACAGCCATTGTCTCAGCCTCAAAATCCATTAGCACAAAAACATTCCTCTCTCCCTCCCTCCCAAACTCGACTGGCTAATAGAGTTTACGACAGTGACTAAAACAGCCAATTAAGCCCATACCAGTAGACTACAGCAGCCCACTGACTCCCCTGCAGTGACTGTCCCGCCCCCAGTCACGACAGCCAGGCTCACTCTGTCACTGTGGTTATGACTCTAATACTGACAACTTACACTGTCATAAAACTGCACCTAGCACTTTCACTCACACCAAACTATACTTTTCAAACTTTCGCCTGTCAAGTCTTGCTCTCTCCCTCTCTACTCCCCCTCCCTCTAGCCCCCACCCTGCATTTATTATTCTCCCCTTCAAACACTCTCCTTTTTCTGAACTCTCTCTCTCTCTCTCTCTGACTTGACATTGCTCTTTGAGTTGTGACGACAGATGGCTCAACGGTCTCAGTCACCTGACCCCTCCCCGTTTAGAGCCCGACCCCACCATTCAGTGATACTCAAGGCCACACAGTCAGACAGCGCTCTGCTCACACACACACACACACACACACACTCACATTCACATACAACTCTATCACACTCCACCATTCAGTGGCACTCAAAGTCACACAGTTAGACTGTCCTCTTCTCACACACACAGTGCTCAACAACTACTCATCTCACACCAGTGTGTGTGTGTGTGCGTGTCTGATTGACATTAACACATATACACACACAGAAAGAACCTGATACACAGAAAAACTCAAACCCCCAATCACACTGCCATAGCTCATACATAGTTAAACACACCCAGTAATATATTTATAAACACACACACACACACACACACACACACACACACAAAAGTATGCATATAACTCAGCACTGACACTGGCTGTTGTAAGGGCATAACTCTCTGTCCCTCTCAGGTGAAAACACACAAACCCACAGAAATGTATTAACAGAACCACAACAAGGCTGCATACGTCTTTTATCGTCATTAAAAATACAATTTAAATTTTGACCTTAGCTGAGAGAGTCAGTGCACATAGTTACACAGCAGTTCACATCTATATCCTGCACACTAGAGGAATGGAGATCTACTCTACAGGAGTTCATGGATTCAAAACATTCAATATGCTTTCTTTGCTTGAGTGAAGTGGGTCAAAACTCTGTTTTATAAACCTTCCCCCAACACACATAATGTTGTCTGGGCTCTCTTATTTCAAAACTGCTTCTGGAGCTGAAACATGATGTTGGAGCTTAATTCGATTCATGAATGTTCTGCAAGTCCATGCCACACCCTCACAAAACTATCATGCTGTAAAAACGACCTACTGCATGTAAGACACAGAAGACCTTTCCTGGAGCGTAGAATCATTAAGCATACTTCTCTCAGGTGAAACTTGCACTAAATGTGGGGACCCTCCCAGTGGAGCAGCGTGTGTGTGTGTGTGTGTGTGTGTGTGTGTGTATGTAAGTCAGATGACTATTGACCTCAGTGATCCACAGAGCTGAGTCTGACTTCAGATTCACCATGTCAACCGGTTCTCTAATGTGGCTTTTATTTGTTTATTATCCCTGCACCAAAATACAAAACAAAACAAAAAACAAAAACAAAACAGAAAAAACAAAAACAGAAAATTCAAATGCGGTGTGTATTTTCAATGATTTATTAATGTATAGAACATATCGAACCTGTTCGAGCTTGTCTGGAAACCTTCCAGGAATGTTTTTCTATAATGTCATCTTAAAAAAAAAAAAAAAAAAAATGAAACAGCTTTTTAAAATAAAAAGGTCAGACTGACAACCTATAATTAGTCAGCTTTCTCTCTCTGTCTCTCTCTCTCTCTATTGCGTGAAAGACCATACTGAGTTAAAGTGCCGAACCGTCTGCTTAAGCCAACACACCTGAGCTGCTAAAACATCTACTCCAGGCTAGAGACTTGATAAAGCAGAGGCAATGTGAAACCTCCATGGCTAACCTCTGCATTCCAGAGATCATACACAGGTAGCACGGGCATTAAGAGAGACTGCCAAACCTGCTCTTTCATGCTAAGAATCTCAAAACATAACTCATTTGCCTTTTCTGTCTCTCGGCTATCACAAATTGTGATGGGGATTGACATGGGTTGACTGTAGTTTAGAACACAGCCTGAAGCATAAGGCGGCAACAACAATGTTTTGGCGGTTTACAAAACTGCACTTGAAATGAATTAAATATGTTGCGGCTATATGAAAATTAAGAGAGAAGTGGTTAGAAATAACAAGAATTCAACAGTCAGCAGTCAAGATACCAAATCTGGTTGGTCAATAGTTTTATTTTCAGTCTCTTCATCAGTCCACAAACACACATGACCATACACACACACACACACACACACGAGAAAGACAGCCTATAACCCTAACGCAGCTGCTGAAATTCTCAAACAGTTTGGGCCGGTGTATGAGAAAATCTGGATGATAGCAGAAGTTTGCAGAGGTGCTAAATCATATGCTGCAGTAACTGTCACAGGCAAATCAGTTTCAGGTTCTTCCCTCGCAATATTTTTCCACTTTACTTGGCTCCTCATCAACTGGAGATGATTGCTCTCGTATGTAGTTAAAGAAAGTTGACTGAAAGCTCACGGAGGTGAAAACAAAAGATGCTTCAGTTTACGGAGGGTTATGAACACGGTGTGATCTCATTCGTTGTTTCACACGTTGGGAATAACTCAATCCCTGTATTATGACAAAGACCAGCAGCGCACGCTTCCAACAACCAACTAGCCAGCTCAATATGTTTGACCTCTGTGTTCTTTACAAAAATGCCACAGTGCAATAAAAAAAGGGAGAACACATAAACAAAACACCATTAACAAAACAATACATTTGGTCACCAATGGTAAACTTGATGTAGAGTGCCTTATATGAACCAGTCACGGAGTTATAGCCACACATGCATTCCTGGGGTTAACACGACAACATATTTATAACCCAAAAGCTCAATCAAGATGACTGCTATAGCCTGGAGCTCACCTGAGAGAGTAGGTATAGCCCGTGTTTTCTGGAGCACACTGTGGAGGAGTGTATGTGTGCAGACGAGAGAAATCCATGGTCATTCTTCGATCAGACTGCAGAGACATGAGAACGAAGGGGACGGAGAGAGTTCTTTAGGCCATCGCAAAAAAACGCAGCCACCGAGACACACATGCACTAGGCTATATTCTAATGTACTTGCAGACCTTTCAGCCTGTCTATCATTCAGCCGCTCTACTGTTCAACCTGTCTTTCAGCACTGGATAAACTGGTTGAAAGGAAATTCTTAACTGGCAAGTTTTAGTGTTGATCATGGTTACAAGCAAATGTTTTACTCAAATATTCACTACCTGTATGTCCTCAGGTAATTTCCAGTGTGTCACCCTCTGCATCATGACTCTGTTTGGTTGTTCTGAAGAGTGTGTTCAATTTGAAAAGCTCATCTTTACTCTAAAATATTGAGAACTACCATCTGTCAGTCTTCCGCTCAAAGAAAGTGCCTCTCTCTCTCTCTGAATGTTACTCACAGAGGAGGAGTTTTGGGAATGGGTGGGGCACACCTACACAGGTAAAGCACACTGTTCTAATGTTCAGCCACACCCCAAAAGAAGCCGGATTCAGAGGGAGACGGGAGAGGCAACGGCAGACACCACTGTGCGGTCAGAAAGCTCAGGATGCAAATGTAAACACGGGGACCTGCTTTCAGTCACAGCGTCTGCATCACGTCACGGAAACAAAGCTAGACTCTGAGCAAACTACTCTTCACTAAGCTTATTTTGGCATTAATTTATAATAACCATGGCAACAATACCCTCTGGGTATAGATGGGAGTCCAGAAAGGACAAAACTACCTGTGCGGATTGCGCCCTGGTTTATTTTACAATGTGCCATCGGAGTAATATCTTCTTGTTAAGTGTGAAAAACTCAACTCCTTAAAAGCTGAGAAAATGTCTCTTAGACCAGGTACACAATTTGAATGTGACCATGATAGATAAAAAAAAAGAAAGAAAAACCCTCAAAAAGACAGCAGAATTAAACTGACAGATGGCATCTCACAAAAATCCATGCCTATGCTGAGTGAAACAGCCAAATCAGAGCCAGACTTCTCTCACATTCCTCTGCATTAGAGAAGAATACACAATCACAGGCAATTCTCAACCTAGAAGCCTTAATTCGCTTCTTATTGGGCTGCAATTGTGAATGGTTAGATTCTTCCTTTTTTAAGAATTTGAACGTACAGTTTTTACAAAAATGTAGAACACTTTGTGTGTAACTGTTAGTTGTGTTAACCGTGAGCATTTACAATATTATGGCTTATTAATAAATTACAAAAATAAAGTGCGAATATAAGCGTAGAAATCGTTGTAATACGAGTCAGCTCTCTAGTTCCCTAGTTCAGAAGAGGACAATTTACATGTCCAAAAGACAGGCTGAACTGCTACATAACAAGCACATACTCTCAAACACAACTGCAGTTTCTTCTCTAGAATCATTCAGATGCACCATGCATAGTGACTGTCGGAAAGCATATGTCTAATTAGCTCTCAAATTTATCTTACACTGAAAACTATTAACTTAGCGCTATATCTCGTAAGCTCCTTTGTGCAGAACGCAGTCTTTGTGTTGCATGAACACAGTGTTTAAAACGGCGTTGTTTCAATGAATATCCTTACACCTTCTTACAATTTCACGATTTTCATCTCTTTGCGCGAACGATTTAAAATGTTACAGGTTATCCTCATTTATAAATACGTCCGCGTGTAACCCACTGGTATTCCAGAAGCCTTATTGCGCGTATCGTATTGCTTCATGCTATATTTGGATGGCAACACTGTAACGGTACAACCGACACTAAAGGAGTTACACTATGCTGGTTTGATATTGTCCTTGCTGTGTCGTTAATTGTTCATTTAATAGGGTAGATAATAACTATTTACACCGCAAATTAGACGAAGTCTTCAGAAAACGTTCTCAGACTACAGTTTTGGAACCGCAACCCAGGCCCATGGTTCCGTTTGCTGTCAAAACAGTTCTGGAGAAAGGAGCTTAACTGACTCAACAACAACATAAGCTATGAATAGAAATACAAAAAATATCTTAGATCAATAAACAGTCGTGGGATAAGACAAAACCATTTCAGTGAATAAGAGACTCTTTCACTTGCCCGTATAATAATAAGTCCATATATTTTATATTCTTAGCGTAATCCAGTTGAGCAAAAACCATGCAGTCTGGAAAGAGACGCAAATTATCTGCTGCATCTCGACGCATGAATCCAAGAGAGGAAAGAACGCAGTGGGTCTAAATCGTTAGACCCCAACTCCGGTACTGCTATTTCACTGTGCGCAAACACAAAAGTTTACGACTTGACAGTGCTATTTGCAATCACTAGTGCCAGAATTCCAAAATGGCTTCCCAGACGTAACAAAGCCAGAAGGATAACTCGTAAATTGTTCCTCCCACTCCCAGATTCGCCTCTGTCAATCACGCAGCACACTTTAAATCTATTGGTGGAGCACAAAACGTCGTAAGCCCCAATGTGTTTTCTTAAGGATAGACCAAAATATGCCCAGTGCAGATAAAGTTGAGACTATTGAGTAGCGTTTCATATCTGGCTGGATAACATTAATTCTAAGCTAATAGAAGAAGAGATGGGGACATTCGTATTCAGAAATTTTACCTGAAAGATTACAACAAACTTAAGCTTTTTCGGTAGTCATTCAAACAGTCGAAAACAATAAAGGTTTCGCCCTGGTTTTCCATTCTGCTGTCAATACTTTAATACATGATTAATACTTATATGCAGCGATACAAAAGCCGCCTTATGAATACAAGAAGCAAACAAGCAAACAAACAACAACATAGAAAAAATAAAACACAGAAATAGACAAAAATAATGAGGAAAAGGGCAAAGTTACTGAGTTATTGGTAAAAATTACCATGTAACGTTGGTAGATTACGTAAAATGAGGTAGAGAAATGAATATAACAGAAAACAGATCGCAGTATAATCTGTTAATATCTCTATGTATGAAACTACAAAAGTATTTTTGGGAGATGAATTCAATGAAATACACCCCCTAGAGTGTGCGTGTACAACTGCTGGAAAGGTTTTTGTTTCTCTCTTTCTTTGTACTTTTTAAAATTGTCAAATTGGTTTACTGATACTAACTGTCTATGAAAGCCTATACGTATTATGTGTCTTCTGGGGTTGTTGAGATGTCTGATACAAAAACCAAACAAACAAACAAACTGTTGAGAAGGCAATAGGTTTGCCATTCTTCTGACAAGAAACTTGCACTCGAACCAAGCTCAAAGCTGCCTCCTGCTGTATATACAATGTTACTGCATGTATCGTTCATCCAATCAGAGTTCAAGAGCACAGGCCGAACGCCTTTAGCTCAAGCCAAAGAAGGCGGGTTTACCGCGAAATGTGAAATTTACAGCAGCAAATTATGCTGGCAAACGTTAGAGGACAACACAGGGAAACAATTTAGGAAATATCCTAAGTACTTCAGTGATGGAGAAAGACACAAGCAAGGGGCACTGTGCAGACGTTAAATTATTTTTGAGCAATGCGGTTTCATCTAGTGGAAGTCATGAAAATACATAGTTTAGTTACATAGCAACCAATACAGGACCCTGTTAAACATTTACATCTCTAAATAACCTCGCCTACAGATGCTAAAGATTAACTATCCGAACCTTAACTACCAAGAAGTGTTGGTGAAAACGTTAGCTTGTCTCGTAACGTTGCTTTAAATCTTGTGAACGTTCCAAAAACAGCTGTCAAACAACAGCAAGGTTAATGTGCAAAATCATGAACAGAACTACTGCAGATGTCAGTTCTGAGCCAACTCAATTCTGAGTGAAACAGACTTGAACTGTGACCTCCAAACGTGAAAACGCAGCTGCTATCGAGCTTCGCCAAACAGACAACATTAAAATAACGCTTACTTACCTTATAGATCGACTGACATATCCGTTGTTGTCAAGTCCACATGACGCTAGCAGGGGCTTAGCTTGCCACTGCCAATTTATCGTAGCTCAGCAATGAGCTATTGTACGCCCTATCTGTTAGCCGGATAATAAAAAATTACTTCCAACCTATGTAACTAAGGACGTAATTAAAACTACTCCTCATAGAAGGATAAATTATGAAAGTGACGGCTACTTGTCTCGCTTTTGCTTATGGCGATCCAGCCCAACTTCACCAAGCTTCGTAACGGCACTTATGACTAATACTGTTGGCTTGCCTTAAACCGCTAACCAGGAAAACCAAGCCCAGCACTGACTGTGCCCACGTTCCCCTTTCAGTGAAAATGGGCGGAGTTACGGTCAGTAGTTTGGGCAGCTGTATCGCCACTCTGTCGAATCCATAATATTTTCAACTGGAAATCTTCTTCTTCTTCTTCTTCTTCTTCTTCCTCTTCCTCTTCTTCTTCTTCCTTTTCTTAATCTGTGCATTTGCACTATGTTGTAGAGAACAGGAATACAAGTCATAAAACAGAAGATGTTTTATTATTTGTTTACAGCCTTTTTATTACTAAGGTTATCTCTTTGTAGTAAGTTATGGGACTGGTAACAGTGTGTGTTTTTTCCCTTCAGTGTAAGAGACAGGGCAGGGGCAGTCAAGAGGACAGACAATAGCAACTCGAGAATCAGGTAAAACAGGTCAAGATACTGGTCTGATGTAATTCTGCATGCCGTTTGTCTTCCATTGTATTTTTGCCATCCTGAGACCACGTGACTTTGACGTAGTGAGACTGTAGTAATGAGTGCGTGAAAGCTTGTTGAATCGCCTAAAAACACCTAGGCTCTGTACAGTGAAGACAATATTCATTTGTGGATCATCTGATTACAATGGGTGTTGTAGGGGTTGCAGTTCTGATCTCCATTTTGAACTTCATACATCTGTGCATGACACTGCCACATAATGTGGATCAAAGTAAGTATATTAAGCCATTAAATCTATCTATCAGTAGTGTAAACGTATGTTGTAGGCCTACTCTCTGGAAGGCTCAGGAGGTTAGACTTCTTTCAAGTTGGAAGTTTCAAAGGTTTATTGGTCTCATGCCAAGGTACAATGTACAGTAACAGTAAAATGATTCTTCTGTCCTCTGTTTCACAGACACCTATTGTGAAAGTTGTTTGGCAACCGCCAAAGGTAGGACATTTTACCCGAAGACTGACCTGATGCACTTTATCTGCAACCAGACATATTTTGGAGTATGATTTGGAGTATGGTTAATTTGTTGTATACTATTTTGCACTTCACGAAATAATATATGATAAAATATGATCATAAAATACCAACAGCAAAACTGCCAGGTAGTTGGATGTTAGAAAAATATTGTTACCATATATAAATAAAATGGAATAATTTGAAATATACACAGATATTTGGCAACATACTCCCACTTCCAGACTGCTGACTGAAATCACAGAATTAATACAACATTATTTCCAAACATGTAGTTTGCTTATTACATATTAATTGATCTATTTTGAATATAATTTAAATGTATTCAGATATACTAATGATCTGCCACATGCTTATGCTGACTTCTCATTCAGTCACCATTGTCAAAGTAAAGGTCTGCTGAAATCAATCAATAAATCAATCAATCAGTCAATCAACCAATCAGTCAATCAATCAAACAATCAGAAGACAAAACAATGTGATATGATGTGTAAGGATGTTTAGATTGTTGGTTTGCACTGTCACTTTAACAGCTCAGTGGTGGTGGTGGTGGTGGTAGTGGGTGGGTTGTAAAACCAGACTGCATGTTCGTGCCTGCTTTAGTCTGTTCTTCAGTCCATTTTCCTCCCCCAATAGAAATTCAGGCACAAATGAAAGAGGCATCGCATGAAACCAAACAAAAAGTTACTGAAGAAGTGGTCAGCGGTGCTATATGTGACAAAGTCCTGTTCCAGTCGAGTGATCACGTGGATACAGACAAAATGAAGACCTCCTGTAAACACTTGATAGGTAATTCTATGAAATGAATAGAATATTACTCCTAAATGTGTTGTCATTTATATATATATATAAAAAAATAATCAACTTTGAATTGGAATTATGCAGATTTCCATCATGAAGAATTTCGCAAAGCTTTGCTCAGTCCAGCTTCAGAGCGCTATGACATCTCTCTCTGTTATGAGCGCTCACGGGCTTGTATCGGGGTAAAGCGACAAAAGCATCAGGTAAGGTAATGAAGTCAGCATCTTTACAGCTAACAACGCGCTGTCATTTTTAGAGTTTAGCAAACATAAATAAGCTGCACTAAGTTAAAGTGAATTTACTTCGACACTGTGCTTGCAGGCTGTTCCCAAGCTCATGTTTCATCAAAATTGTACCTCTTACAACTCCTGTACTCTTATTTAGGCTCAGAATGTCCCTTACGCATATCAGTAACTGAATAAGTGTGGAATTTCTGATTGCAGAATAAAGAGGGAACCACATTCCAGCAGAGTGACATTGACTCAATGCTCAGAAAGAACCAGGCCAAAGTCAGGACTGCACAACCTGTCAGAGCACTGAACAAAAAGGACGAACTGTAAATAAACATCACGAAAATGTATGTGGTCATGGTATTGTTTAACTGACAGCCAGAAGAAGTTTTTAGCTTTCTAATTGTTTGTGGATTGTCAAAGACCTCTATGAACTGTTTTAATGTTAATGTTGAGTAAGTACATTACACCCTTAGGCCGCTAAAACAATGTTACTGACCACTATCAAATGTATTAGCACCACCATGTTTTTATAATGCTTAACTTTATTTGAGTGTCAGATAATGAGTGATATCTAAACAAAACTGCATGCTAAAAAGAGAGCTTCTATTCAAAATGCAAATTACCTAAGGGCAGGTCTGAACCCTTGTCCTTTTGTGGGGATTTCAAAGAATAAAGTTTACACTGATCTATGACTAAAAGCTGACGCTGAGAGAAATGCAAACAAGTGTTTTTGTTTGTCTCTACACATCTGTCCTTGCGTCTCACAAATTTCGTGTTTTATATGTGACATATTTTTTTTTTTAGAATTAGCCTTTAGTAGAACGAGCCTGAGACACGCACTTTTAATGTTGGAAATTGATATGGCCGTGTAAAATGTTGTCGTTTCATGGTCAGTAAGCAGATTCCAAGCACATTATATTTTTTTGCAATTAATGAATACGAATATGTATGAAACCATTTAAAGGCTTTTGTTGTAGCTTAAGTGACAGCCGCTCTATGAAGTGCGATTTGAGGAAGCGGTCACTATGACCAGGGCGGAGACTAGGTTGCTAGGAGGCGCTGTGGCCGCAAGAAGAAAGGCGCTGAGAGACTAGATAACGAAATGACTAGAAAATATGCATTTGGGTTATACTACATTTAATGCAAACCATGCATGTCGCATAAACAGGATATCAAACATGGATTTCTGAACAAATCACTCCGAAAGGGGACAATCAATACGTACGTTTTGCCGTTGGATGTCACACATGAAGGTAAGGCGAGGCGCACACCGAGACGTTTTCTCCATAATGATGCCCTGCAGAAATACACAGCTGTGCTGACCTAAGGTGACAGCTGCACAATATGGGCTTTGAAACGTTGCGTCAGGTGTAAACCAGTCTATCGCTCATTTTACGTTGCTTTTAAGATCATTAACTCGCCAAATCGGTAAACCTAGTGATGAGCAGAGGAAAGCCTTTGAATCCATTTGTCGATAAAACGAGGGTGTAAATTGAGCAAACATGAACGGATTGGTCGGAATGCGAGGGTTGATGATGAAGATCAGTTTTGAAAGTGACTGATGATCTGTAGGCTTCCCTCTGGCGGAACTATAGCATTTACTAATCACGTAAAATAAGCGCAACGGCTATCGTAATGTTTGTATGGAGGGGTAATATGAAGGCAATGGGGCAGTCATTGATTATCCCAAGATTTTCTGAAATGTTGTGAGGAATCTAGAAATGTGCGAATATACGGAAAGACCTTACTCTATTTGAATAAAACCATCTCACTCTTCCAGTTGCTGATAAGGATGCTGCGCGGATTAGATTGCGATCGTTCTCAGGAGTGGCTGCACTGATGCGTTCGCCCGTTTCGACTGTTATTGTTTCCTTTTAAATTAGGTTTTGTGAGTAATTCGTCACCTTCCGCTGTTCTTCGGGGAACACAGGCATGGAGAGCTACGAGGACTTCTTTTTACGGAGCCTTACCAAATTGCGGTCTGAGAGGCAGGGGAAGACCTCTCTTTCCTCATTTGACCGGTGGTTACCCCCTTCTGTCATTTGCTTTCGTGGGAGAGCAGTTCTGTCACCACTGGTAAGCAAGTTGTTTTTGTTGGGTATCCAAGGAATGTCGTGAAACATTAGTTGCATGGTTACTAGTTTTAGTGGTGCTGATTTTAGTGTTTACTGTCTTAGTGGTGTTGATTTAAGAGTTTGTTACACATCATATTGTAGATAGTGGACTAATATTACTTTAAATTGATCATCTGTTGTCTTATGTTATATAACAAGAGATTGTCAAACTAACCAGGCTGGTCTAAACTGAAATGACCATATCATCTAAGGTCAGCTCACTAATGTTGTAGGCATAGGTAAGCTTCTGCATAATAGCAATGACAACGAGTCTAGAGGAACTGAAATGCTACGTGAGATCATTTCTTAGTTTGGCACATGACGGATTGAAAAAACTGACATTTCTAGAACTGAGCTATGCAGTTCTCAAAGCAATAAATTGATCAATTTTGATGCAACTCTCTGCAGAGAGAAAGAATGAGGACGAGACAGATGTTAGGGCCCATGGCTGTCAATCCTGGGCTGACACAGTTTACTTTACCAAAGACTAGCATGTGAGCAAGGCGCACGTGTGTGTGTATGTGTGTGTGTGTGTGTGTGTGTGTTCTGAGACAAGCAGGATCACAAATCCACAGTTTAGTACAGTGACATTAAGGTTAGGGCTTACCTATTTGGGTGAATTGTGCAAAGATCCACTTAATCAGAAAGAAGCTAAGATAAAGTGTCTTAATACTGATAGAGATGCGTAAGCATTCTTTTACCTGGCAGTTTTAGCACTGAATTAACGATAATTATAATGGTGCAGATTTCATATTATTCATATTTTCTCTCCCTCTCTCTCTGCCTCTCTCTGTGCTGTATGTGTGTGTGCGCATACTTTTGCTTGTGTGTGTGTGTGTGTGTGTGTGTGTATGTGTGTGTGTGTGTGTTTTCAGCTAAGTGAGAAACAGCGCAGAGAGATGTTAGAATATAGGGAGAAGGCTGTTCAGCGAGAGACAGAGAGGCAGGCCCTACATAAGAGAAACTTACTGTCTGAGGTCCAGAACATTCTGGACAATGTTCAGGTGAGCCCTGGCACACACACACACACACACACACACACACACACACAGGTATGGACATTGTTATAGTTCAGCTTGAAATTTTGTCCGTCTCCTCTGCTGTCTGAATTTCTTTTTTTTTTTTTGCCACAACAAAGTGTAAAACATTTAAATGTTCCAAAAGTAAATCAACAGCTCAGTGTAAATGTTGTAGACCTTTATTCTCAGTGTACAGTAGCACTGAATTCTGTTTGCTCACCAGTTCACCACAGACTCAAAAGGCTGTGTGTCATTTGTAAAGTTTGTGAAGCTGAGCAGGTCTTTTGGGAATGGAAGAAAAATCAATAGTTTCAGCCAGAGTGAAAAAGCTTCATGGTATTCAGAACTGCTTATGCTTATAAGTACAGTGGACACGGCCACTGTCGGTGTGACAACAGTGTGCTGAGTTAGGTTAATGAGTGACGACTTGAACAAGGGGGTTCTTTGTACTTATAGCAACATGCTACTCAAACCAGAATTACGTGTTCTGGTCAAGACTTTTTATAGAAAGAGGATGTCAGGGTTTCTCAAGAAATTATATAGCTGCCTATAGGCATTTAGCTTGTGGAACCAGTTAATACAGTGTTGGAATTAATACAATGAATAGTCATCCATACATCTCACGAAGCATTTAAATGTATATATTCTCTCTCTCTCTCTCTCTCTCTCTCATATTTAACTTCCTTTACAGGTACAAAAAATACATGAAGTTCCAGTAGATTCCCGAGTACCATCTGCAGGCCGGTGTCCAAAGCCGCATGTGAATGGTGTTATGGCAGTGTCTGACACCTCCAGCACGCCCAGTGGACATGGGGGAGATACAGTGAGAAGCCCACGGCCAGTCACTCCACAGCAGGAGCCTCCAATGGTCCTGAATGGGACAGAGGGAGAAAGTGGAGAGGGAGAAGATGGGAATGTATCTTGTGTCAGTCTGCAGAGCCTTCTGAGGAGGTCACGAGAGTACATTGAGAAAGAACAGGGTCGTCGTGGATCAAGGGTCAACAGTAGGACAGCAACTGCAATGATAACCAATGACAGCTTGTCTGATAAAGAGAATGAAAACAGTAGCCCAGTAGGAGACTCTGACATTGATCTGTTGGGCCACATTCAAAACCAGAATGCCCTCAAACCAGGTCATACGCAGAACCAAAGCCACAGGAAACCCCAGCCTGGTAGTCATCCAAACAGCTGCTATGATTCGCTCCTTGGCTGCCTGCCTCAGAGTCTGATTGGATCCCACATGTCTGAACCCGGTCTGAGTCCCCGCCCACATCGCAGCAGACCTCGGCCTGTTTCCACGGGCAACATACTCATCTCATTTCCCATCAGCTCCGGAGAGCCCAACACTGGAGCACCAGGGAGATCGCAGGTGAACGCACAGAACACTTTTTCCCCAAAAATGGAGAGAAGGGCACTAGAATCTCCTGGGAACAATTTGGCACCCTCTACAAGTAGTAATAATCGACGAGCAAGCCACTGTGGATCCAGTCCAGTCAGTGATGTGGATGGCCAGATTGGCGTCTCTGGATTGGGTCCGATTGGACATGAAATGGCCACCCCGAATGGATTCCGAAGACGATGCCACACCTTGGACAGTCATCTGTGCCCCCCTCACCAGAACCTGCCCATAGACAGGAGCCAGGAGAGAGTGCCACGCTTCATGGCAGGGGTATACACCCAGCGTGCACCCTGCCGACGGTCTCCCTCCAAGACCATCAGCGGACCCTACAGCCCAGAGAGCCCTGTGCCTGCCCTGCCACGACCCAGTCTGACCCCTGACCCCTCACTGGACACAGAGGCTCTCAGTATCCGCGCCACACCAACAGAGGAAAAAAGGGCAGGTAAGAGAGAGAGAGAGAAAGCGAGAGAGAGAGAGAGAGAGAGAGAGAGAGAGAGAGAGGCTTTCCCACATTTTATAAGTAATTTCACAAACGTTGTTTGAATGTGTGTCTGTCAGATGAGGTTCAGCGTCGTATGCAGGCTTTGGAGGAGATGCAGAGGCGTTTAGAAGAGGAACATGCGCTTCAGATGTCTTTACTCATGGCTGAACAGGAGAGAGAGCAGCAGCGCCTCTGTCAGGTCAGTTCTGGCAATTACACTTACATAAATAAAAGTGAACTCTGGAAAAGTGAATTTAGGTGGCTTTATAGGAGGGTGGGATCCTGACAGAGGATGAACTAAAAGTCTGTACACGAACTGAAAGCGATTAGTAAATGATTGATAATGTGTGATTAATGAACTGGATTTTTGTCAAAGTGACCAAACTGAAATTGCGAAAATCCAGTTCCCTAAAGACATTGTTCATTAAAGCACGAGTTGAAATTGATAAGGGGATAGTTTGTCTTCAATACTGATCAATTTAACATTGATATAAATGTCTTAAATTATAAATATATTTCTGTATTTTTCTCCATCAGGAGTTGGAGGAGCGAGACAGGCGGCAGCGTGAGCAGGGTGTTAGGTGTGTGGGTGGAGAGGTTGGAGGTGAATGGAAGGCCGTGTGTGAGCGTTACCCCACCCTCAATCCCTCTTGCCCACCAAGCCCAGCTGAGCGATCACCAGGCCACAGTACTCCCAGCATTGGTATGCAGCATAGAAACAGATAGATATGTCTGCCTATGTGTTTCTGTAGTGTGTGATAAGGTTGTCTGGACGCATATGTGTGCGTATCCGTGTATGTGCATGTGTGCAGAGATATGTGAGTGTTTGGACATATATTATTTCATAATTTGTTTCTCTGTTGATCTTTAGGCTTCCCGTCTCCTGTCAGTCCAGTCTTAGGGTCTCCCTCTGTCCAGCCATATGTGTGGGGGTCCAGCTGGGGGCCTGGTAAGACCAGAGGCAGACTTAGCCAGGTGTGTAACATGACAAATCTGTAGCACCTCAGTCTATACATCACCACATATTTTTATAATAAAATTAGTACTCCCTGCTGTTTGGTGATCTATTTAATGGTGTTTCAGTTTTTGTGTTTTTCTTTAAAAACGTCTTAAAAAGTTGAAATGCATAAAGAACTGTTACACCTAGTATTTATGGCTCTGACTCTGAATATGTGAGTGATACCACATGTCGTGCCACATCCCTCAGCTCGGCCACAATAACTGGGAGTATATCCACTTAACATGAAGCTTTTTTGTCAGGTTTTAACTCTGGAGCAGCAGAGGGCGCTGTGTCGTATAGGTGCCATTGTGCGTGGTTTCCTCACTCGCAGACTGCTGAAGACTGAAAAAGTCAAACACCTTCGACAGACTGTTCAGGTTAGACTATACCATACACACAAACACACACACGCACGCACGCACACACACACACACACACACACGCACACACACACACACACACTATATAACACACACTCTCAAATTTGTGCACACACAGGCATATGTACTTCATGATTGCCTCATTAATGTGGCTGGGGATTTCTGTCTACAGGACACACAGGAATTCATTCGCTCGTTCCAAAATGAAGCCCCTCAGAAACGTTGCTCAGTCTCTCCTCAGGATCTGTCACTGCAGGAGAGAGTCAGAGCTCAGGTAAAGATATATTTACAAAGCCTCCTAACTCACCTGTTCACTTCCCCTTTCAACTCATTCTAGCTCAAACAATCCCCATCACATCCATCTGTAATACACTCGACCCACCATACATTCATACTAATGAAAAAAATATTTTCTGTACCTCCTAGACCTTTTCAGACATCTATTCATTTGATATTTCACATAAAAATTCCTCAGCATTGATCTGAATGTAAAAGAGAGAAAAAGACAACCAAAACTTTAGGTATTTACATTGTGTATGTGTGTGTTTCTACTGCAGCTTCGTGCAGCTCTGTTTGATGTTCATGATATCTTCTTTGAAATGCCCTTGGTGGAGCAGTTGGCTCTTCTACAGCAGGACAGAGAGTTACGCACAGAGAGGAAGCTCAGAGAGATGGTAATGTGGACAAGGCTGTGTATCTGCCACTCATCCTCAGTGGTCAGTCAGTCACACCAGGAGAAACCTTGTTCTGCCATTACGTTAGCTAGAGATGTTTTACACAGATATGAATTTGCAGAAGAACTTATTTTGCTAAAGTCCATTTGAAAATGCAAGCAGGTAGTACAGTTCCGAATTCTATACAAATGTGATTGTGCGTTGACTTCCATGATATTACACTTTGCAATTTGTAATTGTAAAATAAACGGTTTGTGATTGACAGGAAAAAGCCAGGAGCCCCAAGGATAAAGTGACCCTGTCAGCTGCAACCCAAAAATCACTGGACAGGAAAAAGCAAAGGTGAGAGGAGGTTTTTAAACAGTGGTTGGCTCACAGGCAGAATACATCTTTGTCAGAGTAAAGGTTATTACTCTCTGTCTTACTTAGAGTCAGTCAGTCTCCAGGACAAACTAGGAGAGTGCAACAAAAACCCAAGAGTCCTCCCACAAACAGGTAAGAATTAAGGAAATGCTATCTACACCCCTCACTTATATAGACATAAAAGTACAACAACGCCACGGTCCTCTACCTCACATACAGTAGACACACAGCGCAGCACTGTACCTGTGACCATCACAGTAAATATAGCTTTGTTCAACCAACTAAGTACCACTAACAGTTGAAAATCAACAAGTGTTTGCCACATGGGCTTTGCTAATTCAATGTGTCATATTACTGCACTTTTCACTCTAAGGATTCTCCAGCCAAGCCAAGGTCAGAATGCTCCTGTCCCAGGACATCTCCTTCGCCAAGGGTGAGAGCTCTCTCCTGGGCTTCTCCTCCTATACTCTCTTCCTCTCTTCCAATTTTAATGACAATGCTTTGAGGTTCTGGATTGGTTTCCGAAAGAGTTTTTGAAATGTTGTAGAAGCTAAGAAGAAGCTAAGGTTATAGATTTCTTCTTCTCAGTGACCATGCATAGCTCAGTTCTGTGTATATGTAAGAGTTTCTCCTGCTGGCCAAAGGGAGAATGTATGGGGAATCTGTTTCTCCTCTGAGATTTTCTAGTTCAGTACATGAATTTAATTTTCTCTTGAACCTGTAAGACGGACCCCTTGCACTGTGATGGCGGACCAAATCGATCAGCTGAAAGGGTTTAACAGTTTTGTAACAGTTGATTGTTTTCTGACTGTTGTCATAGTTGTTAATGATTTTGGAGAAATGAGTTTGGTCTTTTCTCCTTGTGTCTGTGACAGGAGTTTGTATAGGAAAACTCCAGAGGAGCGAGTGAAGCGCTCAGACAGCCTGAAGAAGCAGCATTCCCTGGGTTAGCAGTGTGACCTTTCACCCCCCTAAATATCCTCTCACAGCACAACCTCACACCATTACCTGCTCTCAGTGAGTGTTCACCTGCACCCTGCATTTCTCATGCTACAACTGTTTTCCCCTACCACAGGCAAACTCATCCTCTCACAAAGTCAAGGCTGGTGAATTGCAGTCTTCACCCACTAAGATACTACACTACTGCTGTTGCCATTTTATTTTTAATATATTTGTGCTTTATTGTGTATTGTCTTGCTAAGGCACAGGATAAATGACTGGATGTTTAGCCAAAATGAAGATTCTTCTGTGTCATGAGCTCCATAGTGAGATAAAAGGCCAGATTTGGTGGCTTTTAATTTGTCAAGACAGATTAGGTATTGGTGTTAAATATTTCCCAACTATATATAAAGTATTATAAGAAGTAATAATTCTAAGAACACACTAGTCTCTTAATTCTTCATCGTCAAACTCAAATTATCGGTACTTCATAAGTTACTCTCTGATATCTCTATTATCCTTAATAGCCTATATATATCAGACAATTAATTTTAGCCTGACCTCATTTAATAGAAATTATATGGTGCATAAAAACTGTAACATCAAACCTTGAGTGTTGGTAGAGGTCCATCATAACTGAGTACCTATTTAGGAGGGTGATATATTTCTTTTCTTTTCAACAACACATACTGCACATCTACAGATGACAGTTTTGTAGACTTCTAGCAGCTTTCTGGACATGTGAAGAAAAAATTCTGAGATACCATAGTGTGATTATTAGCAATAGTTTAAAATTATAGAGCTAAAATAACTGGACATAAACCAATTCAATGAACATATTTATTGTATTTGTAACAGTGTTTTTAAAGAACACATTGACTGGTATCATAATGTGAACAATTTGAGATATTAATGCACATCTGAATATTAAATACATGTACCAATTGCAGAATGTCTTCCTCAGGCTTGTGGTAAGACAGCATTATAAAAACCATAATACCTCATTAGTGTAGATTAGAAGATGCCATCACATACAGTGCAATGTGCAAGGGCTTTTGCTTTTGTGAGTATTATCACAGTTATTAAATGAAATGATGTGAAGGTAATGAAATGATTGCCATATTTGATTTTATTTGTTTTTCTGTACTATTTATGAGCATGATGCTTTGTTGAGCCATAAATGATAATAAATTTTGGCAAAAGCTTTGACTTGTGGCTCTTTTTTAAGAAAAAAAAGCAAAGAGAAATTATTTCATACTTTTGAATGCTGAGCATACAAAATCTTGTTGAAACTTAAAAAAGTGAAACTTAACTAAATCTATTGATGCCACTCTACAATAAGAAATACCCTTATAAAGGATTTAGAAATGGTTCATAATTATGTTATTTATTAGGTTGTAAACACTTTATTAATCAATAATAAACAATCATAAACAGGTTATAACACATTTTCATACATCGATGCGGGCTCACTATTTGGCAAGATCAAGTTACTACTGCACCTTTTAACTATCTATTCTGTTAAATCTCAGATCTTTCTAGTTGCTTAGCTTACTTTATGTTGTGCCTTTATAAGTGAGCATGTTAAACCATCAGCTTCATCTCATTTCTATGACCATTTATTTATGAGTTACAAACATTTATAACTGCTGAAAGGGAGCCTTGTTGTAAAATGTGAAACACATCACCATTTACGAATAAGTTACTAACGTTATAATTGGCAAACGGAAGCCTTATTGTGAAGTGTAAAACACATCACCATCTATTAAAGAAGTAATAATGTTTATAACTAGCAAAATAAAGCCTTACTGTAAAGTGTAAAACACATCACCATTTATTATTGAGTTGCTGGGTTTCCTCTAAAGTAATGACACTGCCTTTGCTCTTTTGGCAACATGCCTTTTATTTTGCAACAGCACAAACCAGAAAACAACATACTTAACTTGCTGACATAGTAGGAGGGAAGAACATCATTCACGCAGACAATTACATTTACAGTGCACAGATAGCATTAAACTATCACAAGAATTAACAACACAGCACAAAGACTACATGATGAACAATACACATACAGTTCTACTGGACACAATGGGAAACATAAACTGAGCATGAATGATGTACTTCCCTCCTATCGTGTCAGCATGTAAAGTGTATCACTTCCTGTTTGTGCTGTTGCAAAATAAAAGACAGTGTCTTCATGCTAGAGAGAACCCAGCAACTCAATAGTAAATGGTGATGTGTTTTACACTTTACAATAAGGCTCCCCTTTGGCAGTTATAAATTTTAGTAATTCTTTTATAAATGGTGATGTGTTTTACACTTTACAATAAGGCTCCCTTTTGGCAGTTATAAATTTTAGTAATTCTTCTATAAATGGTGATGTGGTTTACACTTTACAATAAATACAATACAATACACTTTTGGCAATTATAAATATTAGTAACTTATAAAATAAATGGTCATAAAAATGAGATGAAGCTGACAGTTTAACATGCTCACTAATAAAAGGACAACATAAAGTAAGCTAAGCAACTAGAAAGATCTGAGATTTAACTGAATAGATAGATAAAAAGTGCAGCAGTAACTTTATCATGCCAAATAGTGAGCCTGCATCTATGTATGAAAACTATGCTATAACTTGTTTATAATTATTTATAAATGACTTATGAAGTGCTTACAACCTAACTACCACATAACTGTACATTCTGTATTATGACTGTTGTTCTGTCACCAAATGTAGTTTTTAAGATTTTCAGGTGGGAAATTAATATTTCAGAACTCGAATATGGGTTGGTAGCGCCTCCTTGAAAGTCCTAAATGTTCGGAGATGTGACATCTGCCAGCAGACCAGGCTAGTCCTATCTGAGCTGTCATCAAGAACAGTGCTGTTCCAAATGCAGTTTGAGTGTACTGCATCCTCCCACGCCATCGGGAGTCCAGACTCCTGAGTTGAATTTGTTAGTCCGAATTCCCAAGACTGGGAGTCCGTACTTGACACACTCCATATTGAGAAACGGCTCTGGAGTCCATACTTGACGTACTCCGTACTGAGAAACGGCTCAGTGACTTGAGTCAAAGTATAGGTACTCCTGGGCAAATATTACTCTAATACAAGTGAAAGTTGTTCAGTCAAATTTTTAGTCGAGTTAAAGCACTGGAGTACCTGCTTTTAAAAATACTGAAGTATTCAAAAGTACATTTTCTTTTTAATGTCAACGCATTGTTGTATTGCTGCTACGATGCAATTACAGACCCTGATGACTCTGAAACACTGAACCCACTGAATGCACTAACTTGCTTGTAGAACCTGTAGGATAAAAAGCTTGTGGAATATACTACAAGGCCTATAGAAATAGCTGAATCGGCAAAAGGACAGCCACTGCTGTTGTCATTTTTTAAATTTAAAACCCCACCCCCACAAAACAGCATGGCAGTGTTCTGACACAACTTTGTAAATCAGAAACAATTATAGTATTTGGGGGGCCAAGCAGCGTAGCCCTTGTGCCTACGCAGAGCAAATTGCCCCATTTTACCACTTGGGTGCACTATAATAGGAAAACATGTTTTTGCTCATAACTCTTCATATCTTTGGTCTAAAATCATGATTGTTATTTCAAGTCATGCCCTGATCCTGAGGTCTGGACATGTTGCCATTTCGTGTTCTGCAGTTGTATTTGACGGCAAAGTTGCCAAACAGGAAGTATAGCCATAACTCAGTGATGGTTTGATGTATCAAAATCAAACTTGGTTCATGGACTAAGAACCCCATTCTAAGGCAGCACAAAAAAATTGCAGCATTTGACCAGTGGGGGGCGCTGCAATAAGCAAAAATGCATTTTGGCCAATAACTGTTGATGTGTATGCCTTAAATAACTGATTCACATGTCTGGCGATACCGTGGGAGGTCCCAAGGCCGAGATATAGCAACTTGTCATGTCAATGTAATTGATGTGGCCACCATGCTGGATTTTATGGAAAAGTTTAAAATTTTTTCACAGGCCACAAAGTTTGTCCAATCTTCCCCAAAATTGGCACAGATGATCTTCAGGGCAAGCCTAACAAAAGTTATTTAATGGCTTTTTGATTGACAAAAGCATTAACCCATTACAGCTGATCGAAATCAGTGGCTAAGCTGCCAAACAGGAAATAATGGCATATCTCAGCAACGCTTGTATATACTAGCACCAAACTTAGTATGTGGACTTAGGACCCTATCCTGAGGATACGCAAAAACTTTTGTGTCATTTGACCTCTGGGGGGCAAGACTTCTGTGCATTCTATTCCCTTTTTGAATCTCTTACCTCTGAATCTAAAATTGAAAAATGAGAAAACGGATATATTTTGCAATTTTAGAATTTTTGTTAGATGCAAAAAAACAAAGCAATTGTAAGCTGTTGCATCAGGGGTATTGATTGTGAGTGATCAGAAAATATTACCCATATACACAATATTGATCAATGAACAAAGACTGGCATGTGCCCTAAATCCCAAACATGGTATGAAAACAGGATTTAAATTGAAATTCTAAGTGTATTTGTTGGTATGATCATGAACAACTGTACTGTGCCAGTTGAGCAAGTGCTATCAGTCTAGTGGATGGATTTTATCAAATGAGACATTGGTCATATGTAATGTTTGTCAGAAATAGGGAAACTACAGAGTGGAATTCTTAGTGCCTTTTTGCAGACTGACCAAGACATTGCATATTAGGCACAGAACACTAAATACTTGACATGAAGAGTTGGCATCTCTCTCCCAAAACGTAATGACTATATCCAATCTTGTACTTCTACTCTGAGTTACTAAGAGCTATTTGCCCTCTTAATGATCACAATCTCCAGCTTAACTTGGGCAATAGTAATTCATGTGTTTTTTTTTCGTCTTGCCTACCCCATTCATTTTTTTCTTTCTTTTTTTCAGCAGAAATGTCCTCTCCCTCCATTTTTACTCAACTGATCAACAACCCAGCTATGCCTGAAGGTGTTTCATTATTTAATTTGGAGAGGCTGCATGTTTGCATTCTTCTCTCTTTAAGAGTTTTATTTTATTATTTGATCGACAAAAACCTAACACATAAGCATCATGCAAAGCTATTTGCACAAGGAGTGGCAAAGGAGCAAAGAGTGACAATATTTACCCTGGGTCTATTCCCCTCCCAGTTTCTTTTTAATAAAAGGCACTAAGCATCAAAAACTGTTACATGGCTATAATAAACAGTATGATAACTTGAGAGAAAAGCGGCTCTGGTTTCTCCTATAAATTGGAGTATGATTGTACAATTATCTAGATGTAATTAGTCTTTGGACATAATGCGTCACTTTGATCTGAGTACAGTGCATAAATAACATATTTCAATTTGTAAATGAAGACAAGAAACAATTACTTTTTTTAGGATTTGCATAACTGAAGCAGAAGCTTGAGTGGATAAGGAAATCTACAGTGAGAAACAACAGTGAGAGAACTCTCATAGCCCCGGGGCCTTACAGTAATAACAGGTATATCACACCACAAACAGTGAAAGCCTTCATGTAATTGAAAAGTTTCAGTATCATAAGAGGTGCACTGTATAAAGGCCTATGCAGTTTAATTTAAAAAAAGAGAGAAAATATAACGTTATAATTATAAAAATATAATAGTTCTTAGAATGCTCTTGTCTATGAGTTCTTCATCATCAAATTATTGGTACTTCATAAGTTACTCACTGATATCTCTATGACCACACCAGTTTGGCTTTGGAAATGTTGGAATATGTCTTCAGACTTCCACCCTTTTTCGAAAGTTCCTCCAGGAATGAGCTGAGGCCTTCACAACATAGCACTCTTAATCCCATGATAGCACAGTGTCTTTTAGACTTTCCATCTCTTTTAATTCTTTCTGGACATCTGCAACACAGCACAGATACAATCAGGCAACTGACATTTATCGGCAGTTTGTGATTCTCAGTCATATCTATCTCTTACATAATCCTGGATGCAAAATGCAGGAATGTTAAGATAAAAACACAAGACATCAGCAGTAAGGCAATGGGCTTTGATACTGTTTGTGTTTAGTTACACTACCTACATAGTGCAGAAGAAAACAAGCTAAAAAAATCTGCATGTCAGTGATAGTGGCAGATTTAAGATGATACTGGGCTCAGTTCCACAATTCTGTCACTTCAGCACAATGTGCAGAGAGGCAGTGTTTCATTAAAAACCTTATATTTGCATGAAAATTTAAGGGCATGAAGGACCGCCCCTAAAATAAATGGAGTAATTGATAATGGTGTATGTTATATGTGACAAAGCAAGTCACAACATGTAGAATTAAAACACTTTGTAAGTCCTTTAGTATACCTGGGAGTGGCAGACTCTCTGGGATAATAAGGGAGCATTGAAGTGCTTCCTAAGTTGTTCTCCAGAGTGTTCTGAATGTGCTCCTTAAAGGAATGAAGAGGAAGACAGAAGGTTCTTAAGGGCGTAGCCCATGAAATCTCAACTTAACATGATTATTCACACCTACAGTACACTAGACAAACCCAAAAAGTTTAGAAGAGCATAGCTGCATTTTACAATATTTTTATCTGATTTTGGTTCACCTGGCATCTCTATTCATTTCCAAATACTTCAGTTTAAAATCTATGAAACCTCTGTAAGCTTTGTCCTCCAATGTAATAAAATTATGATGTAATTACTCTACTAAAAATGTCAGGTTCAGATTTTATAAGCCAAATTTTAAAAAGCTGTTTTTTTCAGCAAGACAACAATATTGGAGAATTTAAAAGCACTGGCAGCCTAAACCTGAAATTGATTCAAAAATGACCTTAAATGGATGTCTCAAAATATCAGTGTGATTATCGATGCCAGCACTGTAATGTCAAAGTGTGCGTTTACTTTTCACATTGCAAAAATTTCTCATCTAGAGGATTTTATAACATGACATTCATTTGCCAACTTAATTTTTGTGTCTCTTATTGATATAAGTCAGTGGAAATGGAACTCCAGTCAAATGACACAAAGAGAAACAAACTGTGAGATCTTGGAACTGCTTCAGCATGTTGCTCATGGCCTCTAAATAAAATACCATCTGAGATACTATCAGACACCCAGCTAAGTGTTTGTGCACTCATATGTGAAAAATGCCACATTTTCTTTCTGAGGATTCACAGATCTACATTTTTTTTCTCTCTTTCTCTAAAAGTTTTATTTTATTTTATTTTTTTTATTCTTTAACAGAAGAGTCAATGTAAAATTAAATTACAGCAATATTCAGCTGAACCTGTCAGATCCCTCTCATAGTGAAGCATAACAAACATAAGACATACCTTTGTATATTGGAAGCATGGAGAATTGGACACAGGTAACGAGTAATGCATGTATATACTTCTTTCTGTCAAGAATATGCTCCTCAAGCCATTCCTTCAGTTTTTTCCTTATATTTGGATTTGAGAAGGGCGGCACGGTGGCGCAGTGGGTAGCGCTGTTGCCTCACAGCAAGAAGGTTTCGGGTTCGGTTCCCGGCCGGGTGCTCAGGGTCCTTTCTGTGTGGAGTTTGCATGTTCTCCCCGTGTCTGCGTGGGTTTCCTCCAGGAGCTCCGGTTTCCTCCCACAGTCCAAAGACATGCAGGTTAGGTGAATTGGAGACACTAAATTGCCCTTAGGTATGAATGTGTGTGTGAGTGTGTTTGTCTGTGTGTCTGCCCTGCGATGGACTGGCGACCTGTCCAGGGTGTTTCCCCGCCTTTCGCCCTATGGATAGGCTCCAGCACCCCCCGTGACCCTAATCAGGATAAGCGGCTTAGATAGTGAGTGAGTGGATTTGAGAAAGACTTTGAATTAGAAGTATTCAAATGTAAATAAAAAATATCTCTAACCTCATAGTTTTTATGATGATTAGTGTTGTTAGAGGAGTGAAACCATGATCTGAAATCTATATTTTCACAAAAGTACATTTATGGAAAATTGAAAAATATAAAAGCATGTTCACCTTACCTCACTCTCCAAGAAAATCAAGTGCCGGACCACAGAGATGTTCTCAAATTCAGCGGTGTTGTCAGAAAACATCCCAAACGTATTAATAGCATCAATAAGGGACCCTCCTGTTTTGTCTTTGCCAGAGCAAAACATTAGACTAAACTGATCAAACATTACTTCCAAAACTGACAACAGACATCCCGCACAGCAAAATGTGTTTAGAAAAAGTGCAATATTATTTCTGAACATGAAAGCGCTGCTCTGGTTGAGAACATCTGCCAGATAAACAATATGTGTTATGTATGTGATGATTATGTTTTTAAAAGAACAGCTTACCAGTGGTGACCTTTTTTTTGGATTGAAAACATCCATTCTTCCTGCATAAAGCATTTAGCGTTTGATAAGAGGAAATCTGAAAAAGAAAGAACCAAAAAAAAACCCCCAGAATTGTAAGAATGATTAATAATGGGCTACTTTTCATATTTTGCTCTGCAGAAATTTTTTATTTCTTTAACGAGTTACAACATTAAGAATTTCAACACTAAGAATACTATTATTTATTTTGCATACCAGTAGAAAACATTTTTTCAGTAAATTTCTTTTGTTGTTGTTGTTGATGCATGTGGGCTATTAAGAATAAGTATATTACTTGATATGAATGCAAAGTATATAGTTATATAGAGACAATTTATGACATTTAAGAAAAGAGCTCTGTAATTGTTTCTAAAGCATTATAACATTTTGTATAGCAAACATATATACATATACATATATTAATGTAGTCAATTCTTTAGTAGGTACAATACTTAATAATAATAAATAAATAAATAAAACAACTCAACAATAATTATTATCTTACTGATTTCAGCATTTCATTTGCTTCTTTGTGACAAGTCTTCTCAGCGTGTCCAACCCTTTCTGAAAGGAACTGCTCCAAAGCCTTTTTTCTTTCAACAAGGGCGTCCATGAGTTTTCTAAGCTTTAGCTCAAGTTCTCCATTTAAAGTTTTGTGCATCCCAGATTTGGTCTGAGTCTGAAACACATTAGAAACAATGTAAAGGATGACTCTGAATTCAGTACATTGTAAAAAAAAGTGAGTGCAGAAATTGCAGTATTTGGTACATTACCAGTGTATAATCATTGCGACTGGCACCCACGATCAGTGGAAGAATCCCATGAGCTCCAGACACATAGTTTGTAGTTGACTTTTTCGAAAGAATCTCATTCATGTCTTCCAGCCGTTTCCTGACTTGTGGTATCTCTACAGAACATTTATCAAAACAATACAAAGTAATGGAGATACTATTGTGGGAATATTAATTAAACTGAGTCTTTAAAGTGTAAAATCTTTTAACAATACTTTATTTATCTTTAAAAATATACACTAAAAATCATGAGATAGACTCTTAAAGGCCCCTTTTTTGAGTTCAGAAAGTGGAAACACAATGTATTTCACCTAACTGAAAAAACAATGAAAAAAAAGAAAGAAAGTGTAATGTTAGAAATTAAATGTGGATTTGCACTTTGTTAACTGTGTTGAGAAGCTAAATTAGGCTACCTGATCAAACAATCATTCTAACAAAATTATGCTGTACATTGAAGATAACACCAGTATTCAGTATCTGAGCAGAGTGTAGGGTCAGTATCTGACACCAGTAAATACAGCTTTGTAACCAAGGAACCAACTAAGTAATAATACAAAAACAGTTGAAAACTAACAAGTGTTTGCCACATGGGATTTGCTAATTTAAATGTTTCCCTGCTATTAGATTAGATTAGATTAGATTAGATTCAATTTAACTTTATTGTCATTGTGCAGATTACAGGTACAAAGCCAATGAAATGCACTAGCATCTAACCAGAAGTGCAAAAGCATAGTATTATTATTTAAGTGCAGTGTCGGGCAGACATTGTGCAGCTTTCAGAAAGAAAAGGACATTTGTTAACCTTAAGTGTTCCTTAGTAATTAAAGTTGCAGTTATGTAAACTCTCTCCCTCTTTTTCACCCTTCTCTATCTATTTCTATCACCCCCACTCTACCTTTCTATCCCTATCCCCTTTCATCTCAGTTCTCTCTGTCTGGCTCAGGCCCCCTGCGAGCAGGACCAATGCATACCAAAGCAGAACAACTCACTGTAACACCTAACAGACGCCAGGCTCAATGTTTTAGCGCAGCAACCCCCAGACCATTTGGTCAAATGCTGATAACGTTTAGGTGCGAGGGAGACTAGATCACCTCGGAAGGTAGAGACACCCCCAAAAGGATAGCGGCACCCCCCGTCTGCAAATCAGATAAAAGGCCAGACTCTCTGCTATCCTACAGTTCAGTTCGGATCAGCTGCGCCAAAGTTCAGTTCAGCTGCGCTAAGGTTCAGCTCCAGTTGAGCTCCGGTTGTATCAGCCGTAATGTAAGTCCGTCCGTACTGTCCTGCTCGTCTCCACGAAGAATCGGCTTAGGCTCACCGCTACGGAAGATCCGCGACGCTGAAAGACTTTCCCGGCACCGACACGAAGTCTCGCTCACGGTCTCCTTCTGCCAACCTCGGTAACTCCGGTCTCTCATACCTGAACGTGGCTGGGCCTCCTCTTCTTCTTCCTCATCCCTTCTCTCTCCCTTCCTCACAACCCCTTTTTGTGTGTAAGTAACTCCACTAGAACATCACTCAGGTAGTTCTTTTGGTTAAGCGTGCCTTCTCGTGAGTAATGCCTCATGCTCGCGTAGTTGTTTATTCATACATACCTTAGGTAACGAGGATATTGTCTACCGTTAATTGTTTGTCTTCTTGTTAGTAGTTTAGATGCTGTTGTATGTGTGTGTATAGCGGATGTGCCTAAATTCCACCTGATTTCCAATTCATTCAACATTAGATTCATTCTGTACCGTTTGAATTTGATCGTTGTATTAAACGTGTACGTCTGTATTCCTACTCTTTGAGTACGTGATAAGTTATTTCCAAGTTACTGAACGTGGTGATCCAGGAACTTAGCTAGAAATATTGAATTCGAAGAGTATTATTGTACCTGCTATAATGCTGTTATTTATTATATGTACGGCTAATGAAGAGTTATTCTAAATAATTCTTAGGTTCGGTGTTCAGAGCGCTGAGCGATAACTAGAATTTTTCAGAATATCTGTAATTTCACTGGGTTCAGGTTCCAAAATAAGGTTATGGTTACAGCAAAGTGAGATTAGTATTAAGTCTAATATTCACAGTGAACCATTAACCAGATTTCCTCATACCATTGGCACGACAGCAGGTATAGTGAGTACTGCAGCAAGTGATGCTATATCTTACGGTATGTACAGCATTTAGACAGTGATGAGCAATATATACAGATAATATACATGTATAATATATTAATTATGTTATACATAGAGGTGAAGCTGACAGAGTAGGAAAGAGGAGTGCATATGTATGGGTTGAATATACATAACAGACAAAATATTTACAGTAGGTTGTATGTACAGTTTAAATAGGGTACTCTGAACACTATGAGAGGTAAAGCCAGTGCAAAAAGCAGAAAAACAGTGTTTATAAAAAGCACAGAGATAGTGCAGTGGAGTGTGAATACATCTTAGCGCTGTGGTGTGGAGTTCAGCAGGGTCACAGCCTCATGAAAGAAGCTCTTTCTGAGCCGACTGGTGCGGGAGTGGAGGCTTTTGTAACGCCTGCCAGATGGGAGGAGGGTAAAGAGTCCGTAGTTAGGGTGGGATGCATCCTTGATGATGCTTTCCACCTGGCACAGGCAGCGTTTAATGTAAATGTTCTCAGTGGTGGGCAGTTGGGTGCCAGTGATCCGTTGGGCAGTTGGGGAATGCTTTACGGTCTGCTGCGGACCAATTGCCATACCACACTGAGATGGAGTTGGTGAGTATGCTCTCAATAGTACAGCGGTAAAAGCCCACCAGTATCTTGGAACACAGATGAGCTTTCTTAAGGCTCCGGAGGAAGTAAAGCTGCTGTTGTACCTTTTTGATGAGGATGGAGGAGTTCAAGGACCAGGTGAGATTGTGAGAGATGTGGATGCAAAGGAGTTTGAAGCTAGGTACACGCTCCACTACAGCTCCACTGATGTAGATGGGGGCATGTGCTTTGCTCCTAGCACGCCTGAAGTCCACAATGATTTTCTGAGTCTTCTGGGTGTTAAGGGCCAGGTTGTTGTCGGCACACCACGCAGCCAGGTGCTCGACCTCGTCCCTGTAGGCCGTCTCGTTGTCCTCTCTGATCAGGCCTACCACCATGGTGTTGTCTGCGAACTTGATTATGGTGTTGGAACCATGGACAGGGACACAGTCGTAGGTAAAAAGGGAGTACAGGAGAGGGCTCAGCACACAGCCTTGTGGCATGCCGGTGTTCAGGGTGAGAGTGGAGGAGGAGAGGTAATCTAACTTAACAGACTGGGGTCTGTTAGTCAGAGAGTCCAGAGTCCAGTTGCTAAGGGATGTGCTAATACCAAGCTGGCTAAGCTTGGAGATCATATATGAGTACTTCATATAGGAAGTACTGTAAGGAGTAATAATTCTTAGAATACTCTAGTCTCTTAGTTCTTCATTGTCAAACTCAAATTATTAGTATAAGTTGGTATAAGTTCATAAGTTACTCTCTGATATCTCTATTATATTTTATAGCCTATGTATGTCAGACAATTAATTTTAGTATGACATAATTTAACAAAAATTATATGTTGCATAAAAACTGTAACATCAAACTTTGAGTGTTGGCAGAGGTCCATCATAACTGAATACTTATTTAGGAGAGTGAAATATTTCTTTTCTCTTTATCAGCACATACTGGCCATCTACAGATGACAGTTTCATAGACTTCTAGCAGCTTTCTGGACATGTGAAGAAAACAGTGTGAGATATCAGAGTGTCATTCTCAACAATAGTTTGAAATTATAGAGATGAAGTAATTGGTCATAAATCAATTCAATAAACATATCTACTGTGTTTGCATGCAAATAATTTGAGATATTAATGAACATCTGAATATTAAATACATGTACCCATTGCAGAATGTCTTCACCAGGCATGTAGTAAGACAGCATCATAATAACCATAATAACTCATTAGTGTACATTAGAAGATGCCATTACATACAGTGTGCAAGGGCTTTTGTGTCAGTACTTCCTCAGGACCTTTGTGTTTTGTCTCCCCCTGTCTGCCAGTGTTGACACTGTGTTGTAGGTTGGTTTTGGTTTACTATGTGCTCCTGACTCCACCCCTCAGTCAATACCCCTTACCTTACACACTTGTTCCATATTTCCTGATTGCCCTCTGCCTATTTAAGCATGCCATTTTTTCTCTAGTGTTTGTCAGTTTGTCTCACTGTTTTCTGTGCTGAAGTGTTTTGTAATAAACCACCGTTGAGAGAGAAATTTGTCCGGATCTGTGTTTGAGTCCCTACCTGTGTCCTGACATTTTGCTTTTGTGAGTATTATCAGAGCTATCAAATGATTAGAATGTTATGAAATGATGCCATATTTGATTTTGTCTGTTTTACTGTACCATTTATGAGCAAAACGCTTTGCTGAGCCATAACTGATAACAAATTTTGGCAAAAGCATTGACTAATGGCTCGCTTTAAAGAATAAAGCAAAAAGAAACTATTTCACACTTTTGGGTGCTGAGCATACAGAATCTGGTTTTAAAAAAATGAAACTTCATTAAATCCATCTGAAGCAGGAAGTGAGTAAAATTACCTTGGACAGTCTGTGACTACTTACATTTTCCACATCTTACAACATTTTCAAGTGAAATTACACTAAATTTCTAGTGCCTCACATGGCAATATACTACTGCTTTATTATTAATTATATCAGTAACTATACAACTCATGCTTGGAGTAATGTACCTAAACAACCTTGATATGTGCAATATTACTGAAATATAAACCAACTATATAGGAAATAGAGAGACACAAGTTTAGACAATAAAATTTACAAACAAACACCAAGAGCAATGATTCATCTACATATACTCTAAATCTGACTGCAATTAGACTTTTTAAGACTTACAAAGACTATGGAATAGTTCACAAATGCTTTCAAAATGTACATAAAATTAAACATTGACAAAATAATTGTGAACTGTTTAAGACATCACATTCATTATATACAGCAGGTGGATAGAAATATAGGTAGATAGAAATAGTGTTTAAACAATGGCTACCCCCAATAATACAGTATTTGTAGGTGTAGGAGAGCATCTCTATCACCATCACTCATGATGATCTAAATTTGGCTTTGATTCAACACAGCATCAGATAGCATCTTCACATCCTGAATTTCCTTAGATACATCTGTAATGCAGCAGCATAAGGACAAATAGCAGAACAGTTACATCATAAACGTTGCCAACATCTGTAAGAGGTACTTAAAACTTAGTATTACATTTGAGAAAACATATAGAGATTTTGAAGAGACTCCAAGAATACACAAAATCCAATATACTGGATAACAAAGTTCAAAGGTCCTCATGCCTATGTGATAAATTATGTACAGGTGTAAGATATTTATTTTTTGTAACTTACTTAGGTCATGTAAGGTGTTGGAGTCAATGAGTGACTGATCCATAGCTTTCTTTAGTTCTGTTCTCAGCTCATTCTCAATCCGGACCTTACATAGGAAGATGGAAAATGATTAGAACAAGCAGTTATTTATATTTTTCATATACCTAATTTAGATTTCAATGGATCCTTTCCAGCATTACACCAAATGATCATTCTTGAATTGTGCTTGTAAAAAATGACCAACCATCAGGGTTTTGAACAACTCCAGCATCTCGTTCTTCGCATGTCTGAACATGGTCCCTTTTGATGACTCAATATGCTCTATCAGCGTGTCCTGCATCTTCTTCATGGATCCAACTCCAACGAATAATGCTGCATCTAGATGAAGCAATATTTGTCTATTAGCAAAATCAGGCGGGCTGTAATATTACTTTACATTTGCTTGTGGTCACAGCAAAATCAGTGAAATTATACTACATTTAGTCATTACCTCGATAACAGGAAATCATGCTGTTTCTCAGGGAATCCCTGAGTACTGCATACATTTTCTTTTTCTGCACAACAACTGATAGCTTGAGCTGGTCCTTAAGCTTGGTTTCCTGTTTTGAGTTTTGAGAACAACACCAATAAAATTCATTCATTCATTCATTCATTTTATAAGCTGCTTATCCTAATTAGAGTCGCAGGGGTTGCTGGAGCCTATTCAAGGTGAAAGGTGGGGAAACACCCTGGCCAAGTTGCCAGTCCACTGCAGGGCAGACGCACAGACAAACACACTCACGCACATATTCACACCTAGGGGAAATTTACTATCTCCAATTCACCTGACTTAACCCTAACCTACACAAACACAGGGAGGACATGCAAACTCCACGCCAATAATGGTAGGAATGAAATTATTTGTACTCCACCAAACAGTAACTAGTATCACAGAAGCGATAATTTATCTTAGTTGTTGGAGAAATAAAGCTAAGAAATCTATGAATTAATCAGCTAGGCAAAAAGAAAATTGTTCAAATAGGTTGATTTCTTTAATTGTCTGGACCTTGATAGTTTTTTCCAATGTGTTATATGTTACCAGAGGGAGTTCTTCTTTTACGATATATTTCACAATATAAGAAAATAAGTAGCTGTCATTGATTTGTCCCAGAATTACCTCAGATTTTAGGAAATTCAGAATGTGATTCAACACTGCAGAGTCCCCATAGTCCTCAGTTGTTTTGCTTGAGATGATGCTGAACTCATCAATCCTCTCATACACTGATTGGCCAGTTTTTCCACATATGCTGTAACCATTACAATGAATCAGCACTGAACTGAGTAGCAGGTTCTGAATTACCAACATTTCAAACTGTGATAGCCAAAGGTACCCAAAATAGAGGTTGAACTTATTGTTGATGTGTTTGTACAGATATGTAGCCAAACACTGGTTCAGGTCTGTTTCTCCCTGCTTTGACCTGAAATAGCCTTCATTCCTGCATAAGGCCTTTAGAGTCCTGTGGTATGCGCTGCCATTTTTCCTTGTCTGAATAAAGACAAAATATATATGTATTTAAAAAACTTAAAAAACAGCACTGAGAGATAATAAATCCAATGAAATCTGATACACACAAGATAACTTGAGAAAGTAGCCATCAGAAGCGTTCATTCATTGGCATTTAGTGTAATTTTTTTATTTTAGGGCTGCTGGCAATGGTAAACACAAAACATTACAAATCCTAAACTAGTTGTAATCATAACAGAAAATCGATGATCACATTTGGCACAATTTTTAGGGTCAGTATGGTCCTAAGGCATATATATATATACATACACACATACACACACATACACACACATATATACTGTATATAGTATTCATTTTTTTTAATTGAAGTGAAATTAATATAAGTGTAAACAAACGAAGTAGGTTGTGCAACAGTGTTCATTTATTAAGACTTTTGTCGAACTTTGTGTTTGTGTTGATCAAAAATCAAGATGAAGGGGAAAAAAGCATCCCAAAGGAGATGTATTGCGAGTCAGTGTTATAACACAATGAAGTGTGGGTGGCCACCGGAAATAAATTACATATTGCTTACCGGTGCTATCACTTTTTTCACTGCAAGATCAATACTTTTCTCTTCAGATTCAATGACTCCCTCTGAAAGGCACAGGTCTAGCTCACTCAAAAGATGATGCAAATATTCTTGTATGCCTTCAAGCTCATTCTGCAGTTTCTTGTCCAAGACATTGTACAGAATGGACTTGTCTTGTGTCTGAAACATACACAGGAGAACCAGAAAAGCGTTGTAAAGCATGACGAACAGACTGTTTCACTAAGGAAATAATCTCATTTTCCTCTGTGGTAAGGCATACCATCACCCTGCTGTTATCACCGTAAGCCTGAATCAAGGACAAGACTCCGAGGGCTCCATCAAAATAATGTTTGGTCGCTTCCTTTGTGTATCTCATGTTCAGACTTCTCAGCAATTCTCTTAGATGTGGTATTTCTGCAAATAGTTATCACAATAGACACAGTTTCACAACAATATCAGTTTCATTGGTATGAATAATCCAGTGATTTACTATTTTTACAAATTACACATTTCAGGAAAATGCATATTAATTTCTTGCAAATAAATGTGTATAAAACTATAGTGGTCTTTTAATGCACTGTACCTGTCTCTTCTGGTTTCAGTAATGAGTTATCTTCAGTGAATTCTGCTGAACTTACAGTGAACACTTGAAAGTTTTCATCACTGAAATGTTTCTAGAATGAAAAGTCTGAATCATCACAACGATTGTCGTCAAAATGTTTAGAAATGCCATATCATATTAATTAATCAAACATACCTTGATTTGACATTGTTTTTCAAATCTCTGTCTCACAAGGTTCTTGGCTTTGTCATTTCTATGCAAAATACAAGCCCGCTTTTTCTTGACCATGTACTTAGAATCCTGGAAAATAATATTAAACAGCATTCTCAACTTTATTTAAACTCAGGTGTTTATCTGTTTATCAATTCTACTGAAATGATCTCATTTTTCATACCTGATCTGATGGGATTCCTAGGTCTTCATCTTTTAGCTTGCATGATCTGAGATTCAAAGATATTTTTTAGTTTAATTAAAATAATTTAGTTTAATTGAAAACTTAAGAAAAACTTTTTAGATCAGTGTATGCTTTTCACAGTCCAGTTTCATGCTTAACATTTTTTAAAATAAAAAAAAATGCTGTTTTATAAATCATATATACAAAGCCTGAAAGCAGTGATAAGTGTTCAGTAACCTCATGTAGTACTGCGTGTCAAGATCATCAGACTTGGTACAGATGAAGGTGATGCTGGTGCATTCCCCTCCTTGTGCAAGGTCTGTCAGGCTGCTGTTAAGAATGTCCCAGGCTGCCTTCTCAGAGCCAGCTCTGTTAATTTCACTTACGAGCCATACAGAGGAACAATTTGGCAAACTCTTAAGGAAAACAAATGGAAGTACAGGTTTTGTCTGTTAGTTAAATCAATTAATCAATCAATTATGATTTCAAAGTCTGTAAATTCGTTGGTCAGAAAAGAATTACATGTCCGGAACAGTAACAAAGGGCTATTTGAAATGGTTCAACTGTTGCATAATTGAAAGGAAAGTTCATCAAAAAATGTAAGAGAATAAGTACATCAATTACCTTTTTCCACATCTCATCTCTGCTCTTGTTGTAGTCTCCAGTTCCAGGAAGATCAAGCAAAGTAATGTGTTCCAGTGTATCTTTGCAGTTTGGCACCTTAATTGTCACACACTTCACCACTGGCCAGAAACACTCACCAGGTTTCAACTCATCATGTTGAATGTAACAGCCAGTTGCATCAAAGAGTTCTGCAGCCTGTTAAGATACCATTTAAATTATATTCACTAGTTTAACAAGATGTGTACTTCATTCCAGACCATCAGAAAATACAGTGTCACTTACTGTGTCAAATGAAAGTGTTTTTGTGCATGACATCAGAAACTCTGGAATATCTGAAAAATGATCATCCTTAATAAGCTCATCAAAATCCTCCATTTCAGCATCTTCTCCATACAGAGCGATGAGCTTGTCTTTTGATGCACTAACCAGATCATCATTCCTTTCCTCTTTGTCATCTGATAAAATTCTTAAGATGCTCTTCAGCTCCCCCTCCCAGTCCTACACAGGCATAAAATTAGTCAGATTAAAACAACAAGGGTAACAGCTGAGAGCAGCATGGTCTTTTTTTTTTACCAGCCCCCCTCTTATTGGTTGATGAAACAGTCCTCAAGGGCAAATTAGACTGTGATATCAGAAACAAATCTGTCATGTGCTTGAATTTACAAAGGATACTTTCATTATGAACATTAATCTAATTTTGGAATTATAGTCTTTTTATAGAGGTAAAATGGAAAGGAACTATGTTTAGCACCTTTTTTGAAATGAAGTCAATCTCAGCTATGTAGCTGGAATTGGTCATATTGGCCTCCACTTGTATGATGACTGATGTGCAAGCACAAATGGTCCCAGAGGGCAACAACATCTTCTCACCCAGAATGGCATTGATCAAGGAGCTCTTTCCAGATCCTGTCTTTCCAAAAACTCCAACGAATGTTTTCTTTTTACAGTGTCTCTCTAAGCCTGAAATGATGCTCCTGTATACAGCGATATTTATAATTAGCTGAACATTTACCAGATTGTGATCCCTTTTGATGATGTCTTCGTAAGAAGGTTCACAAGGACTTACGTGATATATTTTATGAATTCTGTGTTAGATGAGCATTCCAGTTCTCTTCTGAGTTTGCCTCGAACTCTATCCATTATCAGCCTTGCTTTTCTCATGGCTTTAATCTCTGTGAAAGCATAATTTAAAAGTGGGTAAAGGGACTTAATATAGATCACTATGACCTGCTATGATCACTATGAATATTCATGAATATTCATTTTGAAGGCAAATGTAGTAGAAAATTTGGAAACAAAGAATGAAATATGGAATATGTCTTACCTGGCCTGTCTGTATCAGAAGAAAATCTTTTATTTGTTTGCTTGGAATCATCACGTGAGGTGGAAATAGTGTTGTAAGCTCTCTTAACGCCTAAAAATGAAAATTTGACAGTAACCTTGACATTAGTAATCATCATTTTTGTTCTTCAGGACATTACAGAACAGATAACACTAAGCTAAGATTTCAATGAAGCAAACAAGATGGATGAATAAATTTACCTTTTGTAGTCATGTTCAAAAGGATGGCCTTAGAGTAATAATTCTACAACTGTTTTGCAGGGGAAAGGCAACTGTAACAATAAAACAAAAGTTAACATTTTATATAGTGAAGATCACTGATAAGCCACTTCTAAAACAATATAATTCACAGTAATTAGATTTTTAACAAATTATTTTTAATTCTTTATAAATGACAAACTATGCCTATTTAGTAATATGAATTAAATATTGATGACTCATTTGACGATTTTTTGAGGACACCGCTTATTGAGCATCGCTTATACAAGAAATGCATGCAATTGTGATTATTCAATGTTAAATGATCAAATCCAACTTTTTAAAGTATTCCTCATGTGCTTCATATGATTTGGTGGAAATTTCATTAAAAATCTGTAAATCATTCATGGAGCTTTTTTCAGCCCCAGGTGACATCTATGTTCATTGTTATTCATAATAATAAAAATGGTAGTGTATATGAACCGATTTTTGCAAATTTAATGTATAATATTCAAATAACTTTCTTATGTTCTTCTCTTAATTTGTGAATAAATGATCCCAATATCTATTTCACAATCTGAATTTCACTTACCAAAATTGTTTGGTCCAAATATGGATTCAGCTGTGGATTGGTAAAGTGTTAAACTAATAAATCAGTGTTTAAAAAATCAATAGCTCAGCTCAATTAATTACCCCTCTGCCCTACTAGTCTGAGGTTCATTATTGATATAGTCCACTTTGTTGGTTAACTTATCAGGGCAGGTTTTAGCCAGTATAGTGGTAGCTTTATTACTGAATGATACACATTTGTGCAGATTTGATTATTTCTAATGGTAAAGTATTTGTTTGGTGAGTTCAGATAAACCATACAATTCATGTTAAACAGCATGCTTAGGAACTAACATGTATCTGATCATGCCAGCACAAACTTATTCATATATGCAATGGTGATAATATTCTGTGCGGGAAATATTACTGATCTGTTATAACCTATTAGATCTCCCTGTAACCTTTATATAATCAAGAGCTTCTGTCACTGTTTGAACTGTGTGTAACCTTAGGTGAAATTATCTTAAATTAGACAAGTGAAACTGTTAAAGGTATGTCGGGCCATGATTGTAGAAGTCTGAAATTATGACTGTATAAATGTAAAATCAAATGTCAGACAAAGGAAAGATACTGAGAGGAAGTTGTGTGGGGGTGTGACACCTACTCACATGACCGCAGGCGTCTACAGAATGAAGGAAGCCTGAAACAGTTCTAAGAAGGAAAATTTTCAACTCACTCTGTAACTATCCTCAAAAAACATGTTGTGTAACAAAGTTGGAAAACTAGACAGACTAGCCCAACTCTCACATCACACAACCGCAGTGGTTGTTTGTCTCACATTATATAAGCTCTATACTTCTCTCCATTAATGAGAGAACTACATATTTCTAGGGTAAACTGCACTTCTACTCAGAGGTGTACTTCTCCCATGCTGCACAAAATAAAGACTGATTCATCACATTTGAAGTTTGTAGATTCTTCTGAGAACTAGAAGCTCTCTTACAGAGGAGAATCCCTTACTAACTACTCCATATATGGGCATCTGCAACCATACATTAATAAATACAATATAATATTGAGTGAAGAAAAATGAAATGAGCACTGAATATTCAATCTTACCATGTAAATGAAAATAAGGAAGACCTCACCAACTAGGCTGTCAGAAGAACCCTTCTGATTTCTCTTCAGGTGCACTAGCTTAGCTCTCACCTGTGCACAAGAAATATGTTCCAGGGTGTGGAACATAAGCATACAGCAATTCCATTTTCCAAGTTTTGATTGGAGAGACTTTGAACCACCCAGTGTTAAAGGTGTTGTAGTCGAGTCACATACCTCAAGTGCAAGTTGAGTCTCAAGTCTCCACTGCTCAAGTTCAAGTCCAAGTCAGTCATGTTCAAGTCCAAGTCCAAGTCTGTGTCAGTAGTGCTTGAATCCAAGTCCGAGTCCCTGTTGCTTGAATCTAAGTCTGAGTCAAGGAGTCAGAAATAAATGTTATGAAATTAAATCAATCTGGGATAAAGAGGACAGAGAACTTTTTTTTCAACCTTTTACACCATAAAGATTTTTAACAAGTTCAGGCTTCTATTGATGGACTTCACTTCCAATATATGTAAGTAAGGGAAGTTTTTTAGTTTACTTTTTATTTTGTTGGCCCACATAAATGTTGGAATGTGATAATAGTCCGAGAAGGACAGCAGAATGCAGTCAAGATGCAGTCAAGCTCCTTAATAGATGTTCATGGCGAATAGCAAAATACCCAATCCGTTGATAAAACTTTAGTGAAATAACATAAAGTAACTACAGCAATTTGCTTCTTCTATTGAGGTTAGCATGATTACATAAGGCTTAGCTGGGAGAAGAATACGCTGATTGGTCACGACACAGAGATGGAGGAACTTCTGGACTGGATGAACTGTCTGTCATAATTTCTCTCCTCCATCAACAACACAGCCAGAATGAAAGCGCAACAGCTGGGTCACATATTTGCATGCAAGTCCTTACTCACAAACTGGCGAGTCTGAGTCCGACTCCGAGTCCTAAACTGTCAAGTCCAAGTACAAGATTCAAGATACAAGAGATTTTATTGCCGTTTGCACAGGCACAGTGCAGTGCAGGTACACTGGAATTTTAGTGCGCATCTCTCAGGGTCAGCTTTGTAAAAAAAAAAAAAAAAAAAAAAAGAGGGGGGGGGCAAAGAAAGGCAATTAAAAGACCAGCATAAAAACACAAATACACATAAAATACAAATAAATACAAAATAAATCCCAAATATACCATGAAAGTGGCATTTAAATTTAAATTCAAGGCACATTTGTTAGTATGATCGGGAGTAACTGTACTGTGCCAGTTGAGAAAGTGCTGTGGTCCAGTCTAGTGGATGGATTTTATCAAATGAGACATTGGTGTTATGTAATGTTCGTCAGAAATCGGGGAACTACAGAATCGGATTCTTACCTCCTTTTTACAGACTAATCAATATATTGTATATTAGGTACAAAACACAAAATACCTTGACATGAAGAGTTGCCATTTCTCTCCCAAAACATAATAAATATACTCAATGTTTCACTTCCACTCTAAGTGAGTTACTAGGAGCTACCTCTTAATGATCACAATTTCCAGCTTAACTTGGGCAATTGTCATTTGTGTATTCTTTCTCCGGCTGCCACACCAGGCTTTTGACTCGCTAGCTCCGGCACCCGACTCGTTGAGGGTGACAACAGAATATAGCGATCACTTTTCAGTAATATGTAGTAAATGAAACGACTAGTTGGTGAAATGAAAGTCCTATATTGTAAACAGAATGGGAATTTTTATCCTGTGGCCATCCACAATGGCTGACGCATAGACATGTCAACCATGGGTTTTCTTCCTGAATAATAACGAGCAACTAACTCTTTTCAATCGCATTATTTGTGTTTTCCCAAATAACGTATTCGGGTACATCTCTAGTGTGTGTGTGTGTGTGCGTGTGTGCGTGTGTGTGTGTGTGTGTCTGTCTGTCTGTCTGTCTGTCTGACCTAAGACCATAAGAACGTCCTGGAAACAAACTCTTGATGGTATTACATTGATAATTATACTGAAGTTATAACCCCGCAGAAGTACATGGAGTTCAGGCAGCTTTGGGACAAGAAAGAAACAACCTTTGTGAGAGGAATGTCTGTATGAAAATGTTTGCATTCTTCTCTCTTAAATAGTTTTTTTCTTATATAATCTGATCGACAAAAAACGAACACACGAGTGTCATGCAAAGCTATTTGCACAAGGAGTAGCAAAGGAGCAAGAAGCGTCAATATTTACCCTGAGTCAATTCCTCTCCCAGTTTTTTTTAAAAAATAAAAGACACTAAACATAAACTGTTACACGGCTATAATAAGCACTATGACAACTTAAGAGAAAAGCGGCGCTGGTTTCTCCTGTAAATATGGGTATAGTCATGTAATAAGTTTTTGGATATAATGCATGACTGTGATCTGAACACAGTACATAAATAAAATATTACCATTCATAAATCTAGACAACGAGCAATTATTCATACAGTTTACATTGTGCTTCATATCTTTTGAGGGAATTTAATTGCTTTTCTAGAATTTGCACAGCTGAAGCAGAAGGTCAGTGGATAAGGAAATCTACAGTGAGAAACAACAGTGAGAGGACTCTCATAGCCCATGGGGCCTTACAGTAATAACAGAAATATCATGAAATAAAAAGTGATCTGATGGCTCTGTCAAAACAATATGTAAATATAACATTTTTGGAAAATTGAAGTAGCTATGAAGACAATAGTGCATTCAGTGGTTGTAAAAATACTATATATTACTGTATTCATTGTAGAGATATTTACAGAAACAAAAGAAATAAATATCTGTTTAGATCTGATTTGACTGGATTTGAGTCGAGTGTTTTCTGATTTGATAACAAGTGTTTGCCACATGGGCCTTGCTAATTTAATGTGTCATATTACTGCTCCACTCACTCACAGGATTCTCCAGCCAAGCCAAGGTCAGAAAGCCCCTGTCCCAGGACTTTGCCAAGGGTGAGACTCTTCTCCCCATATTACTATATTTTCTTCTTCCTATATCTCATCCTATATTTTCCTTTTTTCTTCCCATATTAGTGAAATAAGCTAGTGGCAGTGTATGTACATACATCACAGGACGTACATTGTTAGCTTATGTTTTTAGGTTCTTGGTGGGCTTCCAAGACTGGAATTGGAAATGTTAGACCGGGTTAGGGTTAGGGTTAGAGAGAAATAAGAGGCAAGAGTAAAATGATTTCTGGTACGAAAAGGTGATCAAAGTTACAGTTATGTTACTTTTTCTTGAATTAAGTCCCCAAACATGTTGGTGGGTTCATGTTTAAACCTGGGGTCCAGGGACACAGCATACTGAATATATCATGTGACTGTCTTTGAGTTACATACAGAAGAAAAATGCATGTGTCTTTAATGAAAACAGAAATAAACGGTTAAAACTTTTACTATATTACAGGTTACATTCAACTCTGAATGCTGTCTGTATGCTATGTTCAGACTGGGTGGTATTCCATAAAGCAATATTTCAAAAGTCAAAACTGTTGAATAGGAGGAATGTTCCTCAGATGTTATACTACTGCAGTTGTTTTCAAACCTTCCAGCCTGAAACTCACAACCCCATCACCTTTAGACATGGTGCTTTCCATCATCTGACAAGCACATGTGCACACAGATACACAGGCCCCAGGTCATAGCAACAACATGAAAACAACTCATGTAATAACAGCTGTAAATTTGTTCTTTTGTAAGTATAACATGAACAACATGTTGTTACTTACTTGTTGTTGTGATATGGGTAGTATGGTAGTTTGGTAAATACACAACTATCCTGTGTTAGATGCTAGACAGTGACTTAGAGATGGTCCACCACACTGAATTGTGATCAGTACTTGTTTTTTTTGTACATCAGTGCGGAAAAGATCGATTCAAATAAGATATTAGCAAATCAGCTCACCAGCCAAAATTATGCAAACAGCCCAAACAGCTTGTAACTTGAGCATGGCACTGTGAATGTGCAAAAACATGAGCAGTCATTTTACCAGCTGCATATTCTTATCTTGTGTGACATTATTTAAAAATATTGTTCGTGTGCTGATTAAAAGAAAAAAAAAAATTAAACAAGGTTACACTGACCGGGCAGTGGCTGGCGGGTTCCAGATGACAGATGGGTCTGGTACTTCACCAGCACTCTCTCTATGCCACCGATCCCCTCCACCCCCAAGTCACCACAATAATGCAGACGGAATTCAATCAAGAGGCCGGGGTGTAGACAGCCAGTGAGTGGATGCGGTGTGGCTGATTTGTGAACATGGTGCCTCTTCTAAAATCACTCCATGTATTTTTAATCATCGTTATGAGCGATGCAGAAAGCAAAAATTGTGATGCAAAATCACTTTGTAGAGATTTTTCATCACAAATACAATTGTGATTAAAAAAGGAGGGTCAAAAGCTCAGTTTTTGAGGATCATGACAGCCCTGACTCAAGTCTTAAAGCAAAATGTAGTCAAATACCATGAACAATAAAGCAGGAGGTCCATGAAATGTACTGTAATATGCAGTGCAATGGACAAATGAACCCGTGTTCTACATATAGATACCCAACAGATTATCAAATCCAGTCAAATCAGATCTAAACAGATATTTATTTCTTTTGTTTCTGTAAATATCTCTACAATGAATACAGTAATATATAGTATTTTTACAACCACTGAATGCACTATTGTCTTCATAGCTACTTCAATTTTCCAAAAATGTTATATTTACATATTGTTTAATTATTAATGAGAATACATTTTGACAGAGCCCTCAGATCAAATGCATGTTTATGAAAGTGAAAGGCAAAGTGATATTTATTCTTTTTATGAACAAGAAATATGAAACATTTTATTCAGTTCTTTCAGACACAGCATTATCATATTAACAAAACTAAATTTACCATAGCATACATTTTCAATATCTGTCACACCTTTCCAACACAGAATTATACTGAATCTGTTTTAGTTTAGCTAGTTATAGATTACTGCAACAAGTTCCAATGCAGTGGACATTTCAAATTAACATGAAGTCTTTTATGTATCCAGGAGCTTATAACAACCGGATATGACAGTTATGTGTCAAGTGCTTTATCATCAGGAGTCTAATTGTTAATGATCAAAGCCACCGTCTCACCGTGTCTGAAATGGTCTTTGTCTAAACCAACCAAGTGAAAATACTCCAGAAAGAGATTAAGACACGTTATGGATTAAATTTCAGAGTTCATGGGCATTTTCCATTGGAAAATATTTTACCCCTACACTTGTCTTAATCTGAATCTGGAAAAACCAAGCCTAAAAGTAAGAATAATGAACATCAAGATGCAAAATTACTTATTTTACAGATGTCTACTATTACAGTTACTATGTATTCTAGACATGATTTACATATAACAATTACATGACAAGGTGTCTCACATCATACGACTGTATAGGAGACAAAACAGGTATGTTACAAATAGATTTGTTGCAATAATGTAGAGAAATGGTATTTGTCTCTTGGCCTCACATGATTAAATAAATGATTATTTAAATAAATGATTATTTAAATAAATCATTTAATACATCACTTATGTAGTTCCACTGAGCTTGTCCCTCTAAACCATTGATCATGGCGTAAACTGGCAGCACGGTGTTTCAGTGGTTAGCACTGTTGCCTTGCGGCAAGAAGGTCCTGGGTTCAAATTCTTAGGTTGTTTCTGTGTGGAGTTTGCATGTTCTCCTAATGTTTGCGTGGGTCTCCACCAGGTGCTCCAGTTTCCTCCCCCCATCAAAGACATGGATGTTAGGGTAAATACTCCTGTCAGGGCCCTTGACCAAAACATGGCAAAAAGAACTGGAGTTGGTCCCTGGGCGCGGTTCTGTGGCTACCCGCTGCTCCTGCTGCTCCTTGTGTGTGTGTGTGTGTGTGTGTGTGTGTGTGCTCACCGCTCCTAGTGTGTGTACAGGATTGGTCAAATGCAGAGGCTGAATTTCACTGCTCACTGCTCCTAGAGTGTGGGTGAAAACAAAAGTACTTCTTCTTCTTCTTCTTCTTTTTCTTCTTCTTCCTCTTCCTCCTCTTCTTCTTCTTCTTCTCCTACTATTACTACTGCTTTTGTTTCTTCTTCTTCTTCTTCTTCTTCTTCTTCTTCCTCTTCTTCTTCTTCTTCTTCTCCTTCTTCTTCTTCTTCTTCTTCTTCCTCTTCTTCTTCTTCTTCTTCTTCTTTAACATCGTCCCAAGCATTGCCCTCTTCCAAATATCTTTCAAACCTTTTTATTTTTTCAAGTTCCTCAGAGACATCTGTGACACAGTAGCGCAAACAAAAATGATATTACATCTAGATTTCTATTGATAGTGCTTGAATTATTCTAATATATTTTGAAATTTTGAGAAAGTATCTTTTACATTTTTGATAGCCCATATTTGTGTATCCAAATGAAATTATTCAACAAAGCTTGGGGATATATGGCTTAATTCATGCACTTGGTTGGTGGATATATGTAGGGTAATGTAATTGAGCTCTAATGCGGAATCAGATTCTACAGGGGTCTTAACTTACCGAGGTTATGTGAAATGTTTGATGCAGTTAGTGACTGCCTCATGGAACCCTGCAGCGTCGTTTTAAGCTCCCTTTGAATATACAGCTAACAGAGGAGAGGGTAAATGTGACTTTGACATAGTATTGAATGAAGGAGACATTTAGTGTTCAGCATTTACCTTGTCTAAGTCCACTAATTAATTTTCCTACCTTGTTAATGGTTTGTTACATATAATAGTGATAAAGACAAACCTTCATGTTTTTGATTAAGGTCAGAAAAGCTTTCATTGCTTTGTTGAACATGGTGTGTTTTGATGACTCAATGAAGGCTGTCAGCTTTTCCTGCCTCTGCCTCATGGATCCCACTCCCGTAAATATGTAAGATTCTAAAATAATCAACATTTTTCTTGTGTTACATTAATTGCAAAATCACATTATTTTAATAATTACAATAATCAGCGACAGTTTCATTGTCTTACCTTGATAGCAGGGAGTCATGTGCTCCTGAATGGAATTTTGAATGGATGCATACACATTTTTTTTCATATTAGTAATGTTTGTACCAAGTTTATTCTTCAGCCTGGCTTCCTGTTTGGATGGTTAGGAATAACACCGATGACAAATTGTGCAATTTTCAAATAATTCATGCACTGCAGGATTTACATTGCTTAACAGGCCCAGTCTGCCCAGGTATATCCCAAATGACGTTTCTTTTACATTGTCTAGTGTGAACAGTAATGTCCAAATAAATTTGAACAAATAGGGCAAAATGTTATATTATTAGCTAGCTTCTTACATTTTCTTACATTAACTAGGTAGAAATAGCAAACTGGCACTCTCTATGCCTTTGGGCAGGTAAAATTTGACAGGTACCCTGTGATATAATAATTATTACGAAAACATCAGTAATTGTACATTAATTACAATGGCAAAATAGCTGTGGTGTAAGCAGGGTAATGTAATGTAAGCAAGTCGGTTACTGGAAAATCAATCTTAGAGTTCAGTGTTGTGAATAGCCCTTTGCATTTGGATTTATTCATCATGGATGATTGATCTAAGGGTAGATGAGGAAAGATCTCAGACAACTTTGGGTTAGAACTCTGGATCTCTGGGTGAGAGCACCTTGATGTTAGGATTCCCATGCTCTCAAAGGAATACAGGATTAGGATGAGGAGATGGAGAGGTGGTGTGTTGACAATGCGGAAAAAGGAGGAGGGTGTGTGTATATGTAGATTTTGATTGACTGAAAAGTTATAGTCTTGGGCATAGTCATTCTCCATTCTCCTAAACTCTTATATTTGAAATATTTCCATTTAATCTGTTGTGAAATTTGTTTTCCTACGTGGAGAAAGCCAATTAATGTGTCTGAACACAAATGTCAATCCATCTGTCGACTGATTTTCACAAATAAAACTTACAGTGTGCCAAAAAACAAAATGACAACAAAACCAAGAACATCATAACATTTCTTCCTATTGTGGTTCCCTCCCCAATTTTCTTTTTTTTTTTTTTGAGGTATTACTCTCAAAAATATTAACATTGTTCAATATTTTCCCAGATTTATGCAGAAATATATGCATATAGAAAAGAAATACTGTTTGCATTCAAAGATGTGAATCTCCTACTTACCTCAGTTTTGAGGAAATTCATAATGTGTTTCAACACATCAGAGTGTTTATACTCTTCAGTTATTCCACCTTTGATTATGCTGAAATTATTAATTTTCTCATGCAATGACCCAACATTTCCAAAATGTCTGTCAAAATACAAAATAAAACACAATGCTGAACTAGATAAACGACAAAATGGGTAGAACTGTGACTCAAAAAGATTTCAGACAATAACAACAAAACTTACGAGAAAAACTGATTGAATCTTTCATCAATGTGACTGTACACAACTGAAGCCAAACACTTATTTAGATCAACTGTGTCTCCATTTTTTGTCCTGTGGCATCCATTACACCTGCATAAAGCTTTAAGAGTCTGATGGTATCCTCTTGGGTTTTTATCCACCTGAGTCAAAGAAAATATTGACGTTTTGCAAAAGAAAGGTAGGAAGCCATAATATACCCTGTATTGTTGCCGTAAAACATTTATGAAATGATTATCACTTACTGGTGCTATTATTTTGTTTTTGGCAATTTCGACGCATGAATCTATTGAACTCATGATTCCTTCATTAAGGCATAATTCCAGCTCATCGTAAAGTCTGTCAAATTGACAGCACGTGCTGTTAAGTTCATCCTGTAGCCTCCCCTTTAAGATCTTGTGCAGGTTGGATTTCTCTGTACTCTGAAAAAGACACATAGCAGAACAAACACAGCTTTCTCCAAGAGACAGTTAAAATGCAGTAATGAGGCAATCACATATAAATCTATTGTGAGACATACCATGCTGTTGTCATCTCTGGATGCCTGAATCAAAGACAAAATTCCACTGACTGATGACAAATAGTTTTTGGCCATGCCTTTCACATAATTTTTATTTAGATTCTTCACCAGTTCCCTCAGACTGGGTATCTCTACAAGTAATGAATAAAAAAGAGACATATGGGTCAGCTGTTGTGCTTGTGGGGGTAATTTCAACAAACCAGAGTCACATCTGCTCAGTTTTATAAGTATTTTAAGTATGATTAAAGAAATAAACAGTATGTGATGCAGGATCCTGTTCAATTATTCTTATGCTCTGAGTTTTCTTCCACATATAAATAATGTTGCTGTAATTTTCCCTCTTTGATGTTGTTACATTTGTGATGGACTGAAAAAAAACAACAACAACTATATAGGGGGCTGCCCCAATGATGTAATAAATAAATAAATAAAGGAACAAATATTACCAAACAACAAACAAACTAACAACAACAATTTCAGAGCAGTAGTACTACCATAATCACTTAAAATGACTGCTGAAATCTGTGTAGTATTTTGAGTAGCAAGTATGGTAAGGTTATCCACACCATAACACTTACATGTACACACAACATTATTAGACTTTTGATGTTTCATTGATTTTTGTTTCAACAGGGTGTAACAGTGATGTATATTACTGTGTAACTCAAATAAAAGCTCTGGCAAAAGATGAAAGTAAACTAATTTCACAATATACACCATACATGGATTCTGAATCTCTGGATCTGTGTTTCTTTTCATGCCTGTAAGATCAGAGGTCATATAATGTATTATCAACTGAAATTCAATGGATAGTAAATTCAATAGATGAAAAGGAATTTTATCTCTGAATTAATAATTGTGAGGTATCCATAATAAGAAAACTGGTAGTGCTGCTAGCAAAGTGATAGAACATTTTTGCATGTCTGAGTATCTGTATTGTACATTTCTAGAAACCTTGTAGCTTTTCTCTTTTAAAAGCCCTAAATTTTGAAAAGCTATTTCCTTAGAAAATCACTGATTGACAGGCCAGTTAACAGACCATAACACACGTACATTTTGAGAAATGACTCTTCAATGCAAGATAGTCCTGCTCCTTTGTTTTACATTGAGCAAAAAATCTGAGTATGAACATGTGTCTACACATCACAAATAAATCTCTCTCTTAGGCCCATGGTGGTAGGCACATTGGATGTACAGCATTTCGAATATTTAAAGGATTTTTTGTTTACTTACCTCCAATAACATGATACATGTAGTATACAGCACATATAAGGCAGCCTAGTTCAAGTTTGAGAAAGGAAGCCATTTCTTCAAAAACTGCTGATTAGTAAGCTATTACACAATTTATGGATATAATGAATAAAGCTTCTCAAAGCAATAACCTTTCAACACATATTCCACCTCAGCGTAATGGGGTAGGGGAACGAAAATATAAACCAATACACATTCCATCATGTTTTTTTTTCCCAAAGTAGATAGTGCTCTTAAATATTTCCCTTTCCCATAAAACTGTGCACTGTGAATAAGTAAACACATCTGAGTAACAGCAGCCCAGAATGTGACCACTCCCCCCCTGTTAAATGAAGCTGTACTTATTAAATAAAATAATTCTACTATACCTGTTTCCTCTGGTTTCAGAACTGAATCCTCATCATTTTCAGAGCTTACGGTGACCACCTGGAAGACTCCACCACCACAAAATTGCTTCTGCAAGGTGGAAACAGATGAATCAAAATTGTAGCTCTCACTACAGTAGGATATTGAACACAAACTTTCTGTTTAAGAGAGTATACCTTGAGTTCACACTGTGTTTGGAAAGAATCTTGCACTATTTCCTTGACCTTGGCATTTCTGTGCAGTATGCAGGCTCGTTTTTTGTTTACCCGACATTTTGAGGCATTCTGGAAAATGAAATAAGTTGTTCACATTTATGTTTGTATATAATTGTTTGTTTGTTTATTTGTTTGTTTGTTTGTGTCTGTATTTTTTCACCAGGTCCTTTGTGATTCCAAGGTCTTCATCCTTCAGATTTTCATTTCTGCCATTGGGAAAAAAAACATGATTTTTTTTTAATTTTACAGTTGCATAATGCAATTTGGAGCCAAAATACTCTAACAAGTGGTGAAATGTCTTTTGTTTGGCAAGTGGTTGCTCAAAAACATGTGATTTCTTGTGATATGTAGCTAAATAACTTTGATACAAAAGACATTGTCATTTCTGACCTCATGTAATTCTGGGCATTAATGATGTCTGACTTAGTACAGATGAAGACGATGCTGTTGCATTCTCCACCCTGCACCAAATCTGTCATGCTATTGTTCAGTATCTTCCAGCCTTCACTGTCAGAGGCTGCTCGATGAATGTCACTTACAGTCCACACAGAGGAGCAGTTTCTTTGACACTACAACGGACAGAATGCATTCAGGAGAACACAAAGCATAAATAATTAGACATATTTTATAAGAGCTTCCCTCCAAAACCATGAATGTACTTATAATATGACAATGTACTCATAGAATGTGTTTATAATATGTAAATTAAAAACATAAATGTTATATCATTTACCAGTTTCCACATCTCATCTCTACTCTTATTGTAGTCTCCTGATCCAGGAAGGTCGATGAATGTAATGTGCTCTAGAAAGTCTTTGCATTTCGGCACTTTGACAGTAACACTCTTCACAACTGGCCAGTAACATCGCCCAGGACTTGACTTATGCACTATGAAATCTTTCATTGCAGTGGAGAGTTCTGAGGCCTTAAATAAATACCATTGACATCATATAAATCATTGCAGTTGAAAACCATAACTTTTACAAATGTTATTTAAAAATATTAATATAAAACATTGCTGCCTGACTTCTGACATACTTTTTATTTATAGACACTCACCTTACATAGGTCAAGACAGATATAAAAAGCCAAATAATTAATGAGTAGTATTGTGCATTTTTAATCTGTATTTTCATTAGGCTATGTTTATTGAGGTTGGCACTAGTTTGATACGTATAACATGGCTGATCTGCCTTTCCTTTCGTTTAGTGTCTTGGCTCCATAAGTTAATCCTACCTTTTGAATTGCTAATAATGTTGTTGAAATCAGTGGAAAAATCCATATGACAACATGCACTGGTGGTTAACTGATGAGAGAAGCTGAAACCTGAGGAGGGGTGGTTGGTGAACTAGGCTAGCTATAACTATGTCTCAGAAAGTCTAAAGTATGGTGGCATTTCAAACTTTTGAAGGACAGCCCAAACAAAGTTAAATGCAAATTCTGTATGCAAGAATTTGCTTTACATTCAGCAACATCAAACATGGCAAACCATTTGGAACGGGTAATTTGCATAGCTAGGCAGCCATCGATAAAGAGACTGAAGACAAATGCTTGCTTTTTCATCTTAAATATCTCAAAGTGTTTAATTTGTTTATTTATTCATTTACATGTAAGATTTACGCATTATGTTGAAAGAGAAATACAGCCGCCTAATAAGCCTATCCTGTTGAATACAAGAAGTTTTTATTTCATAGCGGGCAATGCCGTAAATTTATTTTAAACAGTTTCATTTGTTTATTCATTTAGGCTACACGCTGTTTTTAATGTTTAAAGTGAAATTGGAAAAAAGGCTATAAGGACTCGATTTAAGCAGAAATACAAATGTGCTGCCTGTCTCATTATTCTGACAAATCCATATGGTAGCCTGACATTAGCCTATATGTCGGCAATTCAAATAGGCCGCAATTTAAATCTTGCATCATATGCAGCTGTCTTAGATTGAGTTTTAAATGCTCAAAAATATTTCCCCATGACTCTGTTGCATTTGGCTATGTTAATGTGGTCGAAATCATCACTGAAACTCATTCTGATTGCCAGACAAAATTCGGGTACAGCCCTAATATAAATACAGTGCAGTAATTATAAAATAAAATGTCATGCAGGTGATTATTAATGAATACTGTAGGTAATACTATGCAAACTGAAATGCACACAAAGGGAATCAAACAAAATACATGAGGCCAGACACACACAGTGAGACCCAAACAATACCATATATTGCTGCCATTTGGCTGCATAGACAGCTGGTATCGCATAGCAGATGGAGTAGTCATCATTATATGTTACAGCCAAATGTTGCAATATGAAAATAATATGGCAATGTTAATGAGACAGCCATTGTGAGTGGTCATAAGTCACATCCATCGTAAGTCGAGGACAGTTTTCAGTGTCAGTTTATAACAGTCAACTAGAAATTTTAAGCAATACACAGTAAAGGTTGCTTTTGTTCTTGATGTTTACAATCTGTTCTGTCCTTCTTGGCTGACTGCAACATTTCCTCCATCTTTCTTCGATAAATATACCGAATAACTGTCACCAAAGCTACTGACAAATCATTTTATACCAAAGTCCAAATCAAGTCTCAAGTCGCTGAGGGACAGCATATGTCTCTGAGAGCAAAACTTAAGTTAAGCGTCAAGTCAGAGATGTGTAACTGTGTAACTTTTTTTGCATAACTATCGAAAAAGACAGTATGTTCTCAGGCATCAGTGCACACAGGTATCAAGAGAATCGAAATATTGAATGTGGAATTTTATATTACTCCACTGACAGCATAATATTTATTTAACACATCGACATATAGTACCTACATAAAGTATTCTTTCCAATTAACATGAAATCTGTTTAGGGCAGTTCGAGAAAGATAATACCACATGACAATGGATTTGTATACTGTATCCTATATGATTAAATGTAGCATGCAGATCCAGACATTTTCCTTGGTAACCACCTTCAACAAGAACCTTACTTCTAAAACACAAACAAGAACCTGTAAATATTTCCTTTTCATTTTCAAGCACTTGTATTTGCGGCTGGTTGTCTGCAGATTACAAGACTCTTTCAGATTTGGATTTACAGATTTACAAATCCTGGTAAGAGACTGTTAAATTAGAACTGTTATTTAGAGTTAAGTGCAGCCTCCTATGCTGAGCTGATACTGAGTAAAGACTGTGCTTTACTTCATTTCAAACAATATGAGAATACAGAGTGAAGCGCTGTGACTTACGGTTTGATGTGAAAGTTCTTTGGTTTTGTATTTCAGAAACTCCGGAATTTCTGAGAAATGATCTTCTCTCATGAGCTCAGCATGGTTGTAGACTGCATCTTTTCCATACAGTGCTGTGATTTTGTCTTTAGCCATTTTCAATAATTTATCACTTGTTCCTTCCTCTTTGTCTGAGAGAATACCCAGAAGGTAGTTTAGTTCATCTTCCCATTCCTAAAAAAGCAAGACGTTTAGCTTCTTACACGAAGGGACCGATGCAACCGTATGAGTATGATCACAATGTCCAGTAAATGGCACTACATTTGGTTTGAATGAACTCTATCTTTACTAGGCTTAAATAGGAATAATTTTTATATGGATTAACCATGACCTGAAATACCTTAAAGTGATCAAACTCACCTCTAAGACCTAAACAATGAAGAATTTTAGATCATTCTCATGATTCACAATATGCTATGCTTAATTTTTATTTGTGATAACTGCAGTGCCGTAAGAAAGGTGAAATAAGTTGAGAAAAAACTGGTACTTCTTTAGAGATGAATTCAATCGTAGCTCTATAGTTGTCATCTGTCATATTGGCCTGTACTTGTACAATGACCGATGTACAAGCATGTGTTTCCCCAACTGGCAACAATTCCTTTTGACCCAGAACGGCATTGATCAGTGAGCTCTTGCCAGCTCCTGTCTTTCCAAACACTCCTATGGTAGTTTTTTTCTTATAGTTGAGTTCATGTAGATTGGAAATGCTTCCACTATGCATAGAGAAGCATAGAACAATTAATGCCAGGAATCATGAAATTTTAAAAAGATTGAGGTATGTGCTGCAATCTGTATATTTTGAGAAATATGCATAAATACTTACATGATGTAACTTAGATATTGTGCTTTGGCACCCGATGAGAATCTCAGGACTTTGTCAAGCCTGTTCTTTACTCGATTTATTGTTACCTTTGCCTGTCTAATGGGGTTCATATCTGTGGTAAATATTGAACAAGTTTGTTGGTAATTGTCACTATTGCTTGCAAAACAAACAAACAAACTAACTAACAAAAAAGATCTCAGGACTAAATTTAAACAGTACTGTTGAGCAGAAAATATTCTTAGGCTGAATACTTCAGTAATACTAAAGTCAGGAATCAGCAACAACCTATGGTATGTGCATGAGGCGACCTCGCGTAGGAAAAATATTTTGATCTGCTGTAACCTTTATATAGTTAAGAGTACCTGTCACTGCCTGAACTGTCTGTTCTTAATATAACTGTAACCTTTGGTGAAAGTATCTCAAATCAGACAAGTGAAACTGTTGAAGGTATGTCTGGCCGTGATGTCTGTCACAGTCTGAAATTATGTCTGTATTAAAGATAAATCAAGGTTAGTTGTATTATGGTCATCAAGTATTAAGGTTATTAGTATTATGGTCATCAATGTTGCTATTATTAATATTACTATGTTTTCATATTATAATTATTGTCATTACTTCCCCCATCATAGCATCACTCCTTTGCCTTGTCCCTCATATAGTTATCTATTTACTTTTCCCCTTTATCCCTCACTCTCTTATTTCCTTTAATGGATTTTGTCCTTCTGTCTGTCTCCTTGTCTACCTGTTCACCTGCCTGTCTGTCATTCTACAGCATGTCACCTGTCTGTCTGCATGTTTGTTCACTTTCCTGTCCACCTGTCTCCTCTGTACACAATTGTGTGGACTCATCAAATAAAATGTATTTAAAAAAAGAGAGAGAGAGGGAGAGAAAGTAAGATGTGACTCCCATGTTGGAGGAGAGTGTAACATCTGCTTGCGTGACCAAATGTGCCTGCATGTGTGAGGCACCCAAAATGTGTTGTCACATTTTGTGTAATTTTCGTTCTGTTTTATTTTGGGATTGTTATTCTGCAATAGGAATATTCTAATAGGCTATATTATGATCGATTATTACTCCTTGTCAAAACTATATGGCTTCTTAATCGTATATTTGGAGCATCTCAGTATCGCCAGTAGGAGGCAGTGTGGCGCGTTGCTTCTCTCAGGGTCCCGAGCGAGAGGATTCGTCGTGGCTTTCCCCAGCTGGCTAAGCGAAGCTGATGCTGAGTAACCGTCACCTTCCCCATTGCTTTTATGTTTTTCAGGTTTATGAAGTTTTAAAACTTTGGTCACTATGTACTCCACGTACACAAGTTATTTAACATTGTAAATTAATATTTAGATCAAATCTTGGGTTGATTTTGTCGGTGTGACTGACATATTTGTGGGACTTTGTGAGCAAGTAGGGAAAGTATTTTTTTCCGTTATGTTGCGCGAGATTTCAGAAGACACCGGCTGCGGGTTTTCCGTTGGGATCGAAGTGATATCCAAGTGTGTTTTGGGTTTTGGGCTCCAGTACATTTCATTTTAGGTTAAATACTATTTTTTTCTTTTTGGTGATAAAACTTGTTTTGAATGAACATATTGTTGTTAGGGTTAAATGTATACGTCCTCGAACATTTTAATTACTTCAAAAAAATGTTTCAAATCATCTCAACATACAGTTTCTCTCTCTCTCTCTCACTCGCTCGCGTTCTCTCGCTCTCTCTCTCTCTCTCTCTCTCTCTCTCTCTCTCGCTCTCGTTCTCGTCTCTTTTGCATTATTTCTGCGCTTCAAAAACTCTTCAGCTGAGGTATTCATATCGCACGGACATAGCTACTAATAGCAATTAGGTTTATTATTATTATTATTATTATTTGCACCATGAGTATGGCGAAATAGGGGAACATACGAACACCGAGAGACTCCACGTTTGACGGAAATGTTTTCCTTTAGGTAGTTATAAAGTGAATCTAAATACTAGCTCATTTAATGGACGCATTAACACAGTAGAACTGATTGGACTCATTATTTTATTTTGGTGGTAAATGGAAAATGTATGTTTTATTTAAAGAATAAGAAAGATTGTAATTAGACTATGTATTTTACTTTATTTATTTATTTATTTATTTATTTTGATATACTGTATTTATACAATTTGCATGGTGTCAAATAAACAGTTGGCCGATCGAAGCGGCGCTGATACTAAGTAACCGCCACTTTCCTCATTACTTCTATTTTTTTCCAGAAAAATCTTATCTGTATACAGGATCACGGCCTGAGACCTGTTACAAGTGCAGAATAGACAAGATCAAACCAGATCTAAGAAAGAACATTTCAACCTCACACTGCAATTATCCTACAAAAACATGTTGTGTAACAAAGTTGGAAAACTGGACAGACTAGTCCACTCCCACATCACGCCACCCAAACGGTTGTTTGTCTCACACTATATAACCTCTGCACAACTATGTTTCTACTCAGAGGTGTACATCTCCCGCGCTGCACGAATGATGATTGATAAATGATAAATGATTGATTCATCACATCTGAACTTTGTAGATTCTTCTGAGAGCTAGTAACTCTCTTACAGAGGAGAATCTAAATTTCCCTTAGACTTCTCATTAAACAAAGCCATGTTTCCCCTTGTCTCCCCTAAAAACTGACTTAAACTGTATTGCTGAAAACAATGGAACGTTGTGTAAAAATTCTGAATTTTAGGATTACTATGGTAAGTGCACTGGTGAAGGGATGATTGCACTCAACAATCTGCAAAAATAGCTGTCTTGCCGTGGTTTCACTGTATAAATGTTTTTAATTTTACATGATTTCTTTGAGTATTTTCATTTAATGAAATCAGTTGCAACACTGTTGCCTACGAGACCCAAACCATGAAACAGGTCCCCATCGCTGGGAGTGCCATGTCTCCCAAACACTGATGACCCCTCACTTTAGTGTACTTCATAGAGAAAATGGGAATAGCAGTGGTCAGCCATAAACTACTGCAACATCATATGTTACAACATTTTTATTACACGGCTTTGTTGAATACTCGATTCTGATTGGTCAATTACGGCATTCTACAGCCTCTCATTTCTGTATAGCAGACCCTTGATATGAAATGATATTTTTTAGTGGAATCAATGAAATCCCTTTCAAATCAATAAAATCATTTTTAAATCAATATTTTGTGTCAATTTATTGATTTCTTTAGTAAGCAGCCGTGTTATAAGCAGGATAATGTATAGCGAAGCCAGTCATTATAGCGTTATAAAACCCTTCAGGGTGATTTAAGATCCCACTGCTTTGCGAAAGGGTTTATTTCGCTTGAGCCGTCTTCCTGTATCCTGTATCCTGTACCTAATCCTAATCCTATACGCATGTATATGCGAGATTCTAATTTAGAGACGTTCAGTCATCATCTTATAGATGATAGCTTCACACCACTGGCTTTTCAGCCAGGCACTGCGCCAAATTCAAAGTAGTTGTAAGTAGTTCGGCGGACTATACATTATCCCGCTTATTATAAGGTTACTTGCCAAAATGATAAAAAAAAAATTCCATACAATATTTTATTTTAATGATTTCATTACTGTTTCGTGGCTTCCGCTGAGAAAAATAGTCCTTTCTAGCAAATAGAGCTTTAAAGTCGCAGGTGTTGCGTAGCAGCGTGTTAGGCTACCCGCAGACCTCTCAATTTTTTGTTGCAGATTAATAGACTAAGCATTCGGTTTATTGATATTAAATTAAGCGTTTCCATTAATGGTGTCTTTTGAGAAAATCAATGGCACATCTCGGGGAAGTTGATGCCCCCATTCATTTCTTGTTTTTGATTGTCAGATACAAATTACCAATAATTTTTTATACGATAAGTGAATGGACTATTATGAGTTTGTTGAGATTTTTAATGAAATCTACGCTCCTGCAGGATTAATTTTTTACAGTGTGTGTAGGATGGCCATGTGTACCTTCTCTCGTTGCTGATAGCGGACAGTGTTGGTTTCCTATTACATTAGTAGTTCGCTGACGCAAGTTATATATGTATATGTAATATACATATATATAGGCTATGTATAAGGGATAATGTACAGCAAGCCGGTCATTATCGCGAAATAAATCCCAACAGGGTGATGCAGGACCCCGCGGCGAAGCGGTGGGGTCTTGTATCACCCTGAAGAGGTTTATTACGCTGTAATGACTGGCTCGCTGTACATTATCCCTTACGTATATATAAAAATGATTTTATTGCTTCAGCTAAAAAAAATAGTTCCATAGCAACAGTCTGCCATACATAGCAGCGGTCTGCTATACAGAAATAACAGACGTAGAATTACGTAGAATGCCGTAATTGACCAATCAGAATCAAGTATTCAACAAAGCCGTGTAAAAAATATGTATAATAGAACTACAGTGGGGGTAGTGGGTGTGGAGAACACCTGGACGCATAGGCTGTATGGTATGTTACACAACTATTGAGAGCTAAAGACTGTAAATTGCATAATGACCATGGCACCGTCTTTCTTTGACTGTCAAACCAAAGCCCACAGTGTTCTGCATTACCAAACATAACTATATAAATGTATAACCAAATGCCATTCTAATGACTGAAGTAAATTTGATGTGTGTCTTACCAGGTTGCTCTGTTTCAAAATAAAATGCTCTCTTTGCTTTCCTTGGCTCATAATGATAGGCTGAAGTATCGTAAACTCTCTTATGTCCTGAAAAATGAAATTGTTTGATGAGTCTTTCTTGTCCATTGCATTGCTAGAGATGACAGTGAGACAACAAGGATTTCAGCTGACAGACATGGTTGATAAATTACCTTTAGAGTCCATTTGATGAAGGGGTGTCTGAAACCAAACTATAAGAGAGAAACAACAATAGATGTTGCAGGTTGCAATGGGAATAATTGCATTAGAGTTTTATGCTGCTTACTTCAGTATAAAGTTATTGACCTAACTTTATCAGTCTCTGATAACCAACCCTGTGGCAGGGTTGGTTGTCACTATATGTCTTCAATGGTTATAGAACAAAACATTCAGTAACTTCTTAACATTCTTAACTTTTTAAACCTACAGACAGCAAAAGTGCAAAATTATGTATCATCTATAATATTTTGACCTGAAGAGTATGTCTGCCTGTGCAGTTTCACTCTGAGTAACTAGCAGTGTTTTTTTCCGTCCCACCTCTGTCCAGTGATGATACTGCTTTGATACTGCTACTCTAAGTACAGAGCTGCACAAGCACTATGAGTTCAGCAATACTACACTTGAAGATCTTTGGGATTTTGACTTAGAAGAAACAACCCTTAAGCCAAAAAATGTTTGCAGAAAAACTGTTTGTATTCTTCTTCCTAAAAGGGTTCATGTATTTTCTGATTGAGACAAAAGACGTGCAGATGTCTCATGCAAAGGTATTTGTGCAAAGGAGAGGCAGTGGAAAAACGTAAATCAAGTCTTTTTCTTCCCCTTTTTCAGTAAATTGTGTTTAAAAGTGACACTCAAAATAATTTTTTAAAAAAAGTTAGTTGTAGAAAGCTGGTATAGACAAGTTACAGTTAATAGTTCACCAATAGTTCACCAAATATTTAGACGATAACTAATATTGCTTAGCTATGCCCATAACCTTAACTGAGAACATGGACAGAGTTAAAATACAGTTAGTCTGAACAGCTCTATTTATAGTTCAATGTTCAGAAGACTGAACCTTGAACTCATTAAAAAATAACTTATTAAACAACTAAATAACTAATTAAATAACTTAATAACTTAAAAAATAACATTAAAGTGTATTAAATAACAACATTGATGTAGCCAGTACAATAACACTCTGATTTTAATTCCCCATGATAGCTAAGCTCCTTGATCAACACATTCAGAAAACTATGAAAGTATTTATCACGTACTTTGAGTATAGCAACAAGAATGTCAACGTTTTTTGAAACAGTTGATTTCAGAAGGTACAGAGGGAACCTACTGCTGAATGAAATGGACTTTAGGTACAAGGTACATCCACTACTACCTTCAAAAACTATAAACAGAAAAACTAACAGACACACACATGCACAAACAAAACACAACAAAACAAAAACAAACAAACAAACTCTAAACAAGTAGTATATATCTAAAATGGTATGAAATATGAAACAGTGACTACTCTATTCAGAGTTACTTACATTAATTATTTCACCATTTCATTTTGGAGGCTTTTGGAGACTTTTTGTGGCAGGGATCAGACCGGACTGTATCTTCGCAGAGATGAGCGGGAGGATAGGAGCCCAGGATGATGTCAACTGACTGCAAGGCAAACGAACTACCAAGGATTGTAAAGTGTTAGATTTTATCTGTTTATCATCTGATTTGAAAATGAGGTGTGCTGCTATCCCTTTCTTGTTGTGGGGGGCGGAGCCTGGACAGAGGTGGCCGCCTAGAAGGAGGAGGCAACCCTCGCAGTTGACAGGATGTAAAACCAAGGCTTATATAATTTTAATTATTGATTTATTTACTTTTTCATTCCAGCTCTGTGTGCTTTTGAGCAAAACCAAACATGGTTGCTCTACCACTGTGAACAGCTTAGGTTCATTTGCAAACTACCTGCTAGTTCATCGGTCAGTGGTTAGGCTACTTACATGCCCTGTGGCAGGTTTCTTTAGGCTCTGTGACTGATTACGGACTCAGTGCATGTAAGCAAGCCAAATCCATAAGAAATTAATCTGAATAAAGAGTCTAACCTTGTCAGCAGTGGCCAGTTTCATGAAATGTGTGTCATTGTAATTTTCTGGTTAATAAAATTAGACATGTATCACAAAAGGGTCTGAAAGTGAAACATCAGCAGATTTTTCTATGAATTAAATTTTCACTGTACACTCTCCTAGTCATAACTGATTGTAATACTCATGTTTTTTTAATGTCATGAGGAGATATGTATGTGTAGATATGACAACATTATAATAATATCCCACTTCATTCAGAAGTTTTCAGATCTTCACACACCCAGTCCTTATGACAGTACCATTTTTCAAAACAAAACATGAATACTTATGTTTCAGTTGGCTAAAATCAAGCCTTCACCATATGAGTATTTCTCATTTATGATCTGAATACAGCACATAAATAAAATATCAAAATTCATAAATCAAGAGAAAAAAACAATTATTCATACAGTATATACTGTAGTTCATATATTTTGTGGGAAGTTACTTACTTTTTTAGGATTTGCATAACTGACACATAAGTTGAGTGGATAATGAAGTCAACGGTGAAAAACAACAGTGAGAGGACTCTCATAGCCCAGGGGCCTTACAGCAATAACAGAAATATCATGCAACAAACAGTGAAAGCCTTTATGTAATTGTAAGATTAAGTTTCAGTAGCATTACTCTGAGACTATGTAAAAGCATACACAGTTTAATAAAAATAAATAAATAAATACAATGTAATGTAAAAAATTAAATGTGGACTTGCAGTGTTGTAATTGTGTACCTATGAGAAGGTCAATTAGGCTACCTGATCAACCAAACATCCTAACGAAATGATGCTGTACATTGAAGACAACACCAGTATTCAGTATCTGATCAGTGTGCAGAGTCAAATAATACTAATGTTTTATCAGGCCAGTTCCATACTGTTCCTGAATCTGAATTAAATAAAGGGTCAGAGATCATTAGCTGTTGCCATATTCAGATAATATTACAGTCATCGTAATTTTCTTGGTTATACAATTAGTCATGTATCACAAAAGGATTTGAAAGTGAAACTCAGAACATTTTTCTATTAATTGAATTTTCTCTATACAGTCTTTTAGTCATAACGGTTTGAAATATTCATAGCTTTTTATTGTCACGATATTTATGTTTAAATATGACAACATTATAATGTCCTCCCACTTCATGCAGAAAATTTTAAATCTTCACACACCTAGTCTATTACATGCATATGACAATATCATTTTTCAAAACCAAACATGAATGTGAATGGCTAAAATCAAACTTCCACCGTATGAGTATTTTTGTCTGGATTGGACACGCCCAAAGTTCACATCTCCTGCTGCTGTTTCACAATAAGGTGGAGTTTCTTTTACAACCGAAAGTGATTGTCTCTGCTTTTCCAGTAAATGAAAATGAGATCAAACTCTACATGTGCCGAGCAGAGATGAAATTTGTACTCTAAATGAAACCACAAAGTGTTTGTTTACAGAGATTATTAAGATAAGCCACTGTAAGAATAATCTCTATGATGAAAAAAAAAAAGTCCTGCCAAGACATGACAATGTTGGCAGCTTTGGCTATACTTCATTTTTGGGACACACCAACATTGGGGCAAGCAGTACTGTCTTGTCAGATGTAAATTGCTTTGATGTTGTTCTCAGTATAGGATGAAATGGAAAACAAGATGTGAAAAAGAAAAAAATACTGTAGCAGCATTAGATATGAAGATTCACGAAAGTGTCCTAATGCTCATCCCTTGGTTGTCTGAAGTATGTAGATAATACAATGTGTCCCACTTACATATTTCAGAGATATTATTGCACTTCATGCAGAAAATTTCAAATCATCACACACCCAGTCCATTATATGCATGTGACAATACCATTTTTCAAAACAAGAACAAACATTGTCCAAAGTACCCATCGATGAATTACACCCATATGACTGGCTGAAACAAAAATCTAATTATATGATCAATTTAACGATATTTTTTGACACCATCCATACCAGCAGCCGTTTGTGATCTTCAATATTGCAAACATGATTTATACATGTCACAAATCGACTCTGTGGCCATTATTTTACAACACTTAAGACAGAGGAGGAAGTTTGAAAGCAAGTGGATTTGAAGATGAAATAGACTCTAGAGGGAAGTGTTAGAATGGGAGTTTGACCATTGGACTATGCCAATACACTTAGGCCACACATCAATTAAATTTTTTAAATTTTTAACTGGAGAATGCGCCAAGAGCTCATAACTGTTTTGTATTGAGAGCACTTACATTAACACTTTTCTCTATCTTTCTGCCAGTTGCCACATAAATAGGCTATGTCAAAAAAACAAAGATAAAAAAAAGATCGTATAAAATGTAAGATCATTAGATCACAAAGACAAGTATGAAATGTTAGAGGATGCATCTGGTACGTAAATACAACACTCTTGACTGATGAAAGCACAGGTTCTGCCCTTCTCAGCTGGTACCATATCTTAGGCTTTGCGGTTCTGCGTGGCAGTTGTCCCAAGAGCTACCTTTTTAGAACTAAGCTGTTGCAGGGCATCTGCAGCGTTAGCCGAGCGCTCAAGAACAGTCTGTAAAGTTTAGGAGTTTATGGGCAGACTTCCCTGCATCATACGATGCCCACAAGACCATAGATTAACATTTTGGATCAGTAGTTCTCATAGCACACGGAGCACTAAGATGTTCTAATGTATGCTTAAGGAGAAATGTCTGATCAGATGGGATGTGATATAAGCAATCTATTTTGAACTGGGCCAGTTTTATGTTAGGCATGCCCAGGAGGTATAACCACATAGAAAATATGTATTATGCATTGTTGAAGGAAAATTTGGAAAATCAAATATTTTGTACATTTGTCCAAGCAGTTGTTATTAGCAGACATGTAAAGCTGCCCTGATAAATAAATAAATAAATAAATACATACATAATGGAAAATAACAAACAAAAAAAAACATTAAACAACAAAAGAAAATGAAAAATGGAACAAAGTGCAGCTGGAAGGATTTTGTCATTGACAGAAAAACAGAGAACATATACCTGATTTAAAATAATTACACTGATTGCCCATGTAATATGGAATTGATTTTAAAGTTCTGTTACTGCTTTTCAAATAATCATTAATCATTATTAATATAAACAATTAGTACTTGTTATAGCACCTTTAATTACCTTGAGGGAATTCCCTCCTAATGTTCTCCCCAAAAACAGACTCTGATATAGAGCAACAACAAATGGTCATGGAAGGATAACTGTCGGCCGACTGATCTCTGAGTCCTGTCATAGGTCTACATTGTGGGGATATGACATTAGATGTGGAGATATGTGTATTTTTTGGTTCTGTTATTGTATTACAGTGTCATTTCACTTGTGGATTTCTTTAGTTGCACTCTCAAGACAAGTTTCTGGATTTTTGGATGTAACAGTGTCGCTTTTTCTGCATCAAACATGTAGATGAGGGTTTTGATGATCTATCTGAAGTGTTAAGTTGCTTCCACACATGTAAGACATTATCCCCAGGGTTCAGCACCTTAGAGTCAAAACATGTCTTTCTGTCTAGTAGTGCTTTAACATTTCCTTTGATCACAGATTTTATGTTGCATCATACTCTTTTGCCATGTCAGCTGTGCTTCAAAATAACTAACTAAAAAAATAACTACTGGAGTGGAGTGGTTTGGGCATAAGCACATAGGTGGTTCTTTGTAGGTTTCAGTTAAATTTTGTCTGCAAAATGCTCTTCTTTACAAAGTTTCACCTTTCTGTGTTCTTAGTCCACATCTAGGACACTGTGCTGGACATAAAAATGTGGCTTGGGTTGAATCCAGTAGCCCACAGAGCTTGTGGCAGTTAAAGCAACACTAAATCTATCTCCGAAGTGATGATTTAAAAAAAACACAAACTGATCCAACCCCTGATGCTAGTTCATACTTACTTAAAAACTATGCTCCACAAATATGATCAAAACACTCATGGCTATCTCAGTTTCTGTGTCAGAATCAACTGTTTGCTTTAGACACATGCTGTGTTACTATTTGGGTATCTAAAACAAATAAGAGTTAGAACAATGGAACCTAAATTAAATCATAATTTGACTTGAAGTGTCAAACACAAGGGCTTAAATACAAGAGGAGAACCAAACTGGACAAACATGATTGGTGGAACTTAATGGGGTAAACGAGGTTAATAAATAGAATAAACAGAATCAGGTGAGGGGCGGAGACAGACATAGAATAGGAACACAAGACATTTCAAAACAAAAGTCCAAAACAAGGTGCAGGCTGTGACTGTAAGGCTCTTGTGCATCCTATTCCTTTTTTAAAACTTGCACATCTGAGTTTGAAATTGAAAAATGAGAAAAGCTAGAAAAAAGAGGTATATTTCATAATTTCATCACTTTTGTTAGATCCAAAAAATAAAACTGATTGTAAGCTTTTGCATCAGGTATAATTTCAACAGAGCTGCGAATGTTCAGCAAACATGACCTATACACATAATATTCATCAGTTGGCAACACTTTGCGGGAGAAATATCTGCATGCAAATGTATTCTTCTCTCTTAAAGAGTGTGTTTATAATCTGATTGACAAAAACTGCACACCTAAGTGTCATGCAAAGCTACTTATGCAAAGATAAGGGGCAAGGAGTTGTAAAACTTACACTGAGTCTATTCCCCCCCAAGTTTTTGTCAATAAAAGACACTAACATAAAAAACATGCAGCTACATGGCTATAATAAGAACTATGACATCTGGAAAGAATAGTGGCTCTGGTTTCTCCAATAAATATTGGTATAATTGTACCATTACCTTGATGTAATCAGATTTTGGATGCAACGCATGACTGTAATCTGAATACAGAACATAGATAAAATATTAAAATTCATAAATCAAGACAACAAATGACAACAAGCGATTATTCATACAGTATGTATTGTAGCTCATATGTTTTGTGGGAAGTTAATCACATTTCTAGGATTTGCATAACTGAAGCACAAGTTGAGTGGATAATGAAGTCAACGGAAAAAAACAACAGTGAGAGGACTCTCATAGCCCAGGGGCCTTACAGCAATAACAGAAATATCATGCAACAAACAGTGAAAGCCTTTATGTAATTGTAAGGTTAAGTTTCAGTAGCATTACAGGGAAACTATGTGAAAGCATACACAGTTTGATAAAAATAAATAAATTAATATATATATAAATATATAAATAAATATATAAATAGAATGTAATATGAGAAATTAAATGTGGATTTGCAATTAGGTCATTGTGTACCTATCTCCTTTAGCACAGGGTACACTGGACCATCCTTTAGAAAAGGAAAGGAGACAATTTCGCCCCACAATTCTTTGCAGCAGCAACATTTAAAGTGATGCATCATTCAGCCATTCACGAAAACAAACGATTATGTGAATGTAACAATAACTATTGGACAGTGTCAAACATATCCTTGATGCAACACAAAGATTATCTGGCTGAAGTTTTCTCATTGAATGATTTGCTGATCCTATACAAGTAAAATAAGTAATATGACAGAGTGATGGTGTCATTCAAAAGACTTATATGCTCTCCAAAAGATAACAGTTTCTAAAGATTTCTGACTAGATAAAGGGCTGCTTGACAAACTGCGTCTTGCTCATGCATTTCTTACATTCTTAACAGAAAACAGTTAAAATACACAATATGAACTTAAGTAATTTACAAACAATTTTCCAACTATTTCTGATTAAAAGTAAGTCTTAGTACTGAAGTACAAGCATTAGTAATTGCAAAACAAATTAAATTCTGTTTTCTAAAAATGGATCAGATCAACATGACCGACAAGGGACATGAGTCATTTATAGACAGATGATGTTTTTAATTCAACACGTTTGAAACTTAAGAATGATGATGTGCACCGAAGTAGATTTGCAGGCCTAAAATTTCATGCCTATCTTGCATAAGTTCAACAATTATTTTCATACAATCATTCTAACTGGGATTCATGTCAATAAACATGAGTGGACAGGAGAGTGAGCGTGAGCAACCATTCGTTTCACTTTTGTGACTGGTAGCCTATATTCCTTTTTTTATTTCAATTCCAACCTTGGTAATGAAGCAATATTTTTTACAGGGTTGTCCATTTTTATATGGCTTGTTTGAAACAACACTATAAGAGTGCATGGAACGAAGTATGTAGTTTTACCACGGCAGACCCACGTCACTAACATCCACCATCACATATTTACGTAGCCTAGTGTAAGTGCAGTCGGATTCTCTTACCACCGTAGTTGTCTTTTCCTGAGTCCTTATGAATTCACCTTCCTCCTATTCGGATGCGCTCGCAGGCTCGCTTTTGTGTGACGAAATAGAAACTTTTGTGTAGCTAATAATTGTTTCGTATTGGTTTATGTTACCTGATTAAAAACTTGATATTAGAAACGTTTTTTTCAACAATTAAACGATAGCACTGTTTGGTTGAAAGAAAGGAATGAAAAAAGTTTTAAGGACATGCCAGTTAAACTGACGTGTTGAATAAATAGCCTATATGTGAGTATGCAGATTTACATGAATTTAAGTATTAAGGGAACATTAGCAAGAAAGAGATAAATAGCTTTACTGAAATTATGCAAAATTTGAGAAATTATTTTATCAACATTAGATGTGTACACAGCCTTTTGCACTTAACGTAAAGCTTCAGCGAGCAGAGCTGTGGGAGTAAATTTTGGTGTAGTGGGTAGCGCTGTGGACTCACAGCAAGAAAGTCCTTGGTTTGATTCCTCTGGGAGCTCCAGTTTCCTCCTACAGTCTAAAGACATGTAAGTCGTGTGAATGTGTTTGTCTGTATGTCTCCCCTGCAATGGACTAGCAACCTGTCCAGGGTGTTTCCCTGCCTTTCACCCAATGAGTGCTGGGATATGCTCCAGCACCCCACGCGACCGTAGTTAAAGTGGCTTAGAAAATAAATGACGTAAATATAGCTGCAAGCAGCGATAAGGGGACTAAGCAGTCCAGCAGGGTAGATTTGCCATGGAAACTTGATCTAATCATGTTAAAAACATGGCTGTGAGCACTGATAGCAACATTAATGTCAATTGAGACAAGAAGCACATTTGTTAAGAGAAACACATCAACACCTACAGGGCATCAAGTTGTTTTTGTTTATTGAAGTGCCCCCCAGTGGTCAAATGACACCAAATTTTTTTGCACATCCTCAGGAAGGAGTCCTGAGTCGATATTCCAAGTTTGGTATCAACACATCAAAGCATTGCTTAGATATGCCCTCACTTCCTGTTTGGCTTCACTGCAGAATTTGTTTGGTGGTGATGGACGAACGGTTTCTAAAATCAAAAATCCTTATAATAACTTTTGTGAGGTTTGGTCTGAAGATTGTCTGTGCCGTGTTTGGGAAAGAATGGACAAACTTTGTGGCCTGTGAAAAATTTCAATAAAACCCAATATGGCGGCGACAGTTATTAGATTGACATGACAAGTTGCCATGTCTAAGCCTTGAGACCTCCCACGGTATCATGTTTTGTGTGTCTGTGTGTGCGTGTGTGTGTGTGTGTGTGTGTGTGTGTGTGTTTTTAGTATAGCGTCCTCAAGTGGTAAAATGGGGCAGTTTTTTTCTGGACTCCCTTTGGATGGAGTTTTGAGTCATTCCACCAAGTTCAGTGTTGCTGAAATATGAGCTCACTTCCTGTTTGGTGACTTTGCCACTGAATTTGATTGGCTGTGAGGGATGAACGCTTTTGAAAATCAAAAATTCTTTGGATGAGTTTTGTGAAGCTTGGTCTGAACACTCTTTATGACAAATTTGGTGAAGATTGTACAAAGTTTGTCTGAGGAGTAGCGAAAAATCACTTTTTGTTAAAAACTAATATGGTGGAAAATACAACATGGTGGATAATGACCTCATGAGTGCATTGAACTTGCCTTGACCCAAGGAATCCAAGGGTATCTCACTATTTAAAATCAGGCATATAGTTCAATAGTTACGTGTGTAAATGCACCTCCAACTTTGACCCATTGGTGGCGCTAGAGTGCTCGAGGTGCAGACATGAAACTTGGTGAGGAGAATCAGGGGACTGTCCCCAAATAGTGTGCCAAACTTCACAATTTTTTACCATACAGATCTAGGGGCTGCCATAGCCACCCTAGGCAGAAGAGGAAGAAGAAGAAGAAGAAGAAGAAGAAGAAGAAGAAGAAGATGGAGAAAAAGTAGAAACACAATGGGAGCCTACACACAGTGTTAGTTTTTACATTTTTCAAATTTAGTCTTAGTCTTTTGACTAAAATGTCCCTTAAATTTAGTCATAAATTTAGATATTAGTCATGTCATATTGAATTCAATTTAGTCAATAACTCACTGACTAAAATGGCACATCATTTTAGTCAACGAAAATAATATAATTTGTCAAATTGTAACAGTTCTTTAACTGTAGATTAGAACTAGAGATGCATTTCTGCCAGAAAATGTGAATGTGATTGCGCCACAGCATCAGTGTTTGGTTCATACTGGTTTGATCTTGTTACTTTCTTCGCAGAGCAAAAGACCATTGAATCCAACTATTGAATGCCGCTGTGTGCAATCCCTTGTCATACCACTAGAGACCTAAAGAGAAGCAAAACGTCCCCCATTCATTTTCAAAGTGAAAATAAGCAATTAAAAACGGTAATTAAAAAAGAAAAACGAGAGGACCGATCAGTTAGCTGTACAAGCACACTACACAGCATTAAGACGGACCTGTTACCGTTGCAATGGAATTGATATCGTGAAAACTGCGGGAGTACATACGGTCAGAAAAACGACCGGAATAATAAAGAACTGCCATATTTTTTACCTTTTCCCCCTCGGTTCTGGTGGATTGTCTGCCATACCATGCAGCTTTTTGGAGACACGACGATAAAATGCAAGAAATGCAAGAAAGTGCAGATGTTTCACTGTGTGAAAAGAGGTGTATCCGGACTGGAATACTCCTGTATATTCCTGGATACTCCACAGATAATCGGCTGTATCTGAGAGTTTGCAGCTCTGTTACGCGGCCTGGAATACTCCTGAATATGTACCAGGTCTGGGGGTCTGCCTAGAGCCCTTAGTTGCCATGGTGAATAATCCCTTGGGGGTGCATGCAAGGGAACATTTGCACTTCACACCTTGGGCCACCAGGTATCCTGCAATTGGTCAAAAGTCTACTTTGGATTGGTGGAGCAATGTCTTGCCCCTCCTCTAAAACCCTTTCCCATTAGTCCATTGCGTGTCCTCAGACCTGATTTCATATGGTTTATATTATTAATATTATTATTGTTATTATTTTCATTATTATTATTGGTGTTGTTGTTTTGTGTTCATAGGTAGATTGTATAGATAGTCTGTCAAACAAAAATGAATTACACAAATTTTATTATAAATAAAGATATACATATACATTGGCAATTTATACATTGATATATATATATATATATATATATATATATATATATATATATATATATACATCAATGTACAACATAACAGAATAGAATACACTAGAACAGAATATACTGTAATATCATGCTTTTTGGGAACATAGAACATAAATGAAACACTAAATGTTGAGTATTCCCAAGAACAACCCAGCTTCTGTGGTCTCCATTGTGAATCTATCCGCACCAACTCGTGCATGGTGATTCACAACATATTTTTGGTCTTTGTCCAGTCTATTCTGTAGCACCCCACACAGTGCAGACAACTCTGTGCTAGGCGGGAGGACTCTAGCTGGCCTTCCATCCAAGATGGCGTCCTCCTCTTCAGAAATTCTATCTACTGATGCGGTCTTCCATATGGCAGTCTCTTCCTCAGTTTAAAGAACACTAGCTCTGACCTTGTGCAGCTGCAAAACACAGTGAAAACAGAAATTAGATCACTGAAAAAAGCAAATGGAGAAAAAGTCTAAGAACTACTGGGGAAATGATTATGTTTTGAGTTACTCATCACCTTTGCCTCGTTCGAGCCGCGATCCTGCCCCCCTCTTTGTTCTCTAGATTTATCTTCTTGGTTCATCCTGTACTCTTTCGAATAGTCTCAAAAGGTCTTGCAGGATGCTTGAGAGAGAAAAAAAGTAGAGAAGAAAGGAAGATTGACTAAAAGTTAGTTTAGAATTGCAGGTACTGTTATGAAACAATTGCAATGATATAGCCTACCAACAAAACATGTTGTCTTGCCTTGTCTGTGGATCATATCTGTGCATGTTGTTTTCAGCATTATGCATTCTCCGTACAGCTTCCTGTAGAAGCAAATTAGTATAAGAGTTAAATCCAACCACATTAAGGGATAAACCAGATAAAGAAATGCGAACGTATCAGAAAGTTCGGCAGTCAAAGACAAAAGCCAGCAGGCTACAGAAATAAACTTACCAAAACAGAATTATTTCCTGCTCGTCTTCTTTTTTTTTGGGCAGACTCCTCTTGAGCCTCTTTGATGTCTGACTCCATCCTTTGATAGCCCTGTAATGGCCAATGCATGTTGGATGTCTATCAATACAAGTGTATACAAGTGTTTCTATTCAGTTAAATTGACATTATAGCTAAGTTCTATGTTATCTCTCAGCGTTGGTAACATGTCCCACATTGTCCCACATAAACTTATTACTTGTACCTCATTTGGTCTGTTTGCATCTGGTCATCCTTTGACCCCAAGTAAAGGACAGTTGCATAACCATCAAATATGTAATTAATGAGCCTTTCATTTTGACGTATTCATTTTAAATAACGTATAATGAGTGCATTATTTGTCAGATAACTGCGTTATCATTGAAGAAGTTGCATATTTTCCAATTTTTATATGGGAATGGGTTGGACTGGGGATCATGAAATAAATATGGATGAATGATGTTATTTTGACTGTCAAATCACTTATGCAAGTGAAAAACACATGTTTCTGCATGACAGAGGCTGGTTCCCATACTTTTTAGTCTTGTATTCCCAGCATTATTATATCTTACAAAACTTATGCTAATTCTAGAGGGAGGCCTGAAGTCATGAGAGGAATGGACATCATTTTTGTCCTTATCACCTACTTCATTAAAGTTATTTACCTTCAAAGAAACTTTGTTGGTTTGACGACCAACTGTAGAGGAACTAAAACATTCACAGCCCTTGAAAAATTCTAGTCAATAATGCCTTGCTAAATCAAATTTTAACACAAACTTGTTAAGTATTACGTTACATACACAGTTTAAATACACAGTAGAGGTGTCATTGACAGACTACTTGGTTTACCCACACCTCACCGCACCTTGCAAATGGTAGAAATTCACAAATATTACATGTGAACTGATTTCTCTCACTTCCACACAATCCCTCTTTATACCTCTGCTTTATGCCCAGCAACTTCATGCTTTTTGAGTTTACTTATGGGGTTAGTGTCTAGAGCAGATGTTTACTCCACAATGGAAAGGAGCCAAAAGACTAGTTTGAAGCAGGTCATATCTCAAATACTAACCTGTTCCTCAAAACTTGGTTAACAGGATACTTTTTCACAGTTTGATCACTTGAATCAGGTATCACATCATAAATACACTAAGAACGAGATGTTTATTTCATTGAAATGCATAATACAAAACATTACATCAGAAGTATATGAGAGTATTTTCCAATATCAGTCTAGGTACATTGGAGAGACACTTAAAGTATGACATGATTTTATTACAGTTGAAAGTTCAGGATAAGTGAACGTGTATGTGTTATTTTGCCATACACCGGGAAAAAAAGAAAAAAAGATTAGATTAGATTAGATCAAATTTCAAACTTTTCCTTAGTTAATGTATTGACTACCCATGGATACATCATTAAAGCTTAACAGTTAAGGTGATAAGCTAACTGTAAAGTTATAAAATTAGTATTATTAAAATACTTGACAGACAAATCTTCTCTTTGTAGAATCTACTAGATTTATAAATCTTAACAGTGTATTATATATTATCCCAATAAATCAGAATCTCTGTAAATCAAATTACCTCTACTACCTCTACTAAAGGTATTCTGGCAAAATAAAAACAGAACTGAAATAAAGACAAAATATTTTCACAACTGAAGATATATTTGACTGGATGCTGTATTTCTTTTTTCTTATTAACACTTGTGAGAAAATATGAAATGTAGAGTATGAGTAGATTTCCAACCTGATCCCTTACAAAACTAGAGACTCTCCTTCACAAATTCTTCAGTATTTGTCTAGGAACAGTTCAGAACATGAATAACCATTTACCCTGGAAGGCTGAAGATGAATGGGGTCCGCTTGTTTAATAAATCTTCATATAGTATTTGGTGCTTCCATTGTTTTTTTCTGTGCTCTAAATATTTACATTTTAGGTGAGCAAAAGAATATATATAAAAGATCACCGAATTAAAAATGTTTTAGACTCAGAGAAAGTCTAAGTGAAAAGGACAAAGCATGCACTGATAGAAACCCACACAGTCCTATGTTTAAAAAACAAAAAGCAAATGACTTGTGTAAGAAGTCAAAGCTGCAAAAAAAAAGCATAGCTTTACAGTACAGTTATGATCTTTACAGCAAATGTCTTAAACAACACCATTATCACAATGAAAGCAAATAAAAAATAAAGAAATATGTTTGTGCTGACTGTAAGTTAAATGATGTTGGTATATGAACAGCATGTCACTCTTAATTCCATGCTAAAACACTGTCTTGCAGCGCCTTCATCTCTTTGAGTTCATCTGAGACATCTACAACACAGAACATATATCACTTAGTACAAATCCCAACAGCTTGAAATAGTTAATGTATCAATTTGAAAATGAAATTAAAAATATCCCTTCATTTGGTTGAATGTATTTTTAACAAATCATTTGACTAATCAACTAGCACAGACACAGTAAAGGAGCTGTAAAAATGTGAATAGCTATGAGAGAGAGTGGACAACTTGAAGGGGATGTCCAGGGAATATACCAGGGAGTACTTCTGGCAGTCCCTCTGGAATGATCAGAGAGTAGTCTAGTGACGTCTTTAGTTGTGTTTCTAGCTCTGTTGTAATCAAATTCTGTGAAAATTCATACATCACAAGACAGAATATTATAACAAAACTCCATCACATTATTCACATGTATTGTGATACTGTATTTCAAACTGGCCAAGTTTGTGATCTAATGAAATAGTCATAATAATAATTTAAAAAAAGTATTTCAAAAGAAAACAAACTGTAAGCGTCTGAAGCCTCTGTAGCATGTCACTCTTGGCTGACTTGAACATGGTGGTCTTTGAGTTCTTAATGCACTCCAACAGAATGCTCTTCATATTTTTCAGGGCACAGTCCCCACAAGTATGTGCAGCTTCTAAAGAGTTTGGATTTGAATCACCCAAAAAGACTGAGAGATATGCTTGTACATAGCTAACTGAAGAACGGCAACATAAACTTCTGCAGGAGTAAGGCATGATAGGCTTTGACATACTGTCTTTTTAAAAGGTGCTGTTAAGCTTCACATGAAGTTTTTGGGACAAGGTAGTGTTGGAATGATAACAGTAAGAGCACAATAGTAAGATCAACTTTTAATTCAAAGACCGTTTAATAAACATTAAGTATAACTCAGACCTGCAACAAAGTCGGCATAAACTTTGACTGCAGCTCTGATGGTAACATCTAAGTCCAACTGAGCATTGATATTTTGACTTGTTAAACAAGTCACCTCAAAGTAGTATCCTATGTGTGACTACTAGGGATGCACCAATCCAACTTTTTAAGTCCCGATACCGATACTTGGGTTTTGGGTATCGTGTGATACCGAGAACCGATCTGATACCAGTCTTTAATTGATAAGCTGTGTGACTCACTGTGTGGAAGAGACTGGGACCGTTATTTTATGTGTAAGGCAACATCATGCTTGACTTAAGCATTGCTCTCCTAACTTTGTTAAACAAAATGTAACAAATAAATACACACACACACATATATATATATATATATATATATAAATTTATTGAATTGTTATTTATTACTATTGAAATAATAAATAATTGTGCACCAGCAAGTGAATTCGAGAACCTCTTCTGTTATTTTTGTCGCTTTCACACTAGGGAAGTTTCTCGCGTCTTTGCAATGCAACTGACAACGTTAACTACTTCTTTGAATCATCCCTTTTTTTTTTTTTGGTTGAGCTCGTCGTGTTCTTTGGCATGATGCTTTTGAAGGTGTTTGCCTTGTCCACACTAGGCCAGGTAAATTTGAAAACGCATAATTATTTCCCTGTTTAGCCCTTCCATCCACACTAAAAAAGCATTGTCCGCAAAAAAAACTATACTTCTCCAAAGTGCTCTCTGAGGTGCATAAATTTGAAAATGTGGGCTTCATGTTGTATTGTGGACAGGGAAAACGGAGGGTTTTAGAAACAATGGCATATGGTTGCCATGACACTGGTGCAAGTTTGTGCTCAAGACACCAAAACAAACATGACGGGAAAAATGCAGTCAATGCTGCTCTGTTTATCAAATTTGCTAACTACCTTCAGTTACAGATCATTATACTGTACAATGCACATGCACTGCTCCAACATAGAAGACCAGCTTTATATTTGATGTGTTTAAGAGACGGAAAACAGATGGTGATTCAGATCCTACATGGAGCAGTGACTTTGGATGTGACCTGGCCAAACAAGCAGTTGGTGGGACAACTTCGTAACAACAAACACTAAGGTGTTTCAGCATTTTGGTGTGGACGTAGAACATTTGGAAAGTGGTACGAAAATGATATTGTGCATGGAGAATAGAACTGAACTTAACAGGTCGGCCGCATTGTCACCAATTCCTGATCCAACTATTTGAGTCAGTGTTGCACCGATATCCGATATCAGTATTGGATTGGTGCATTCCTAGTGACTACACTAGGGCATATAGAATATCACGAAACACTTTTCAGCTAATCAATATCCAGGACTACAACCAACCATTTACACTATACTTAGAACACGTAAGCCTGGCCTACAGACATTTACTCTTCACCTGTGATAACTAATGAAAATACTCCACATTATTCAGAAAACCATGGACTGGCAAGTAGTAAGTATTTAAAAAATATGTGACTATTTAGAAATCCAATGTCAGTGGAGCCATGACCACTAATAGTAGCCCACAATATTTCAACATACTTCTTGAGCTCATTTTAGGTTATTATGAAAAATAAGTATTTTTACATCAAGACCTCCTTTTAAGTTGTTCTCCTTTATAAAAATGTCAACCCTAAAATCTGCAGTGTTCAAATTTACCTGTGTAAGCTGAATGCATGGTCTTCCTGATCTTGTCTTGGAGGAAATCATATAGTGCCTCGTGCTCTTTAAGAATTTTCCTCCCAAGTTCTTTTTTCAGTTCGACTTCCTTTAAAAAAAATGAATGTAAAATGGTATTCTGATAACAAATGGACGAAAACAAACATTTTTAAATTTAAGCAAAATTTATCAGATTTAATGTTTGTCACAATATGGTAAACTTCCTCCAGAGATCAAATGCTTAATTTCATAAAAACAAAAATGACTGTTTATCAAATTGATTGTTTTGTTTATGCATTGATTTAAAAATATTAAGATATAGGCATCCAACTTACCTCAGTCTGCAAGAAAACCAAGTGCAGAGACACTGCCTTACCATCAAACTCTTTAATCAGGCCATCTGAGATTATACTGAAGTCATCTGTTACCGCAGAAAATGACAAGCCTGCTTTTCTTTTGCTAGAGCGAAATATTTAGTAAAGTTACAAATGGGTTGTTCCATACCAACACACCTACGCCCTCCACTTCAAGGTTTGTATTTTTTTTTTTAAAAAATGCATGTCAAAACTTGTATTAAATTCATGGGGCCTTGCAAAATCCTATAACTCTACTCAAAATACTTATGAATTTCTGAAGTTTGGCCCTCACAGCTAAATTTAATCATTTTTGAGATTCTTTGGAAGACTCACCATACTTATGGAAGGAGCAATATAACATCTTTAATTTTTTTATATATCTGCACTGAATGTTAACACTTTCCAATAAAAAAAAAAACTTTTTTACACAGAATCAAAATTTGGCCACAGGAAAGTGAAAACTTTTGGAGATATTCATTTTTGAAAATGAAAGATTCTTCATTCAGGTAATCTATTTTTTAAATTTGATTTCTGACATTCAGCAAAAACTACATGAATAGGTGTTGCAAATTATCCTTAGGGGTTTCATGGATGTTCAGTACAAATTTCAACGTAATCCAGTGAAAAATAAGTAATTGGTGAGGCTTACAAAGGATGAAATTTAGCTCAGAGGGATAGACTTCAAAAATTCATAACTAAAAAAGTATTTGGAGTAGAGCGATAGGATTTTGCAAGGTCCCATGAATTTAATAGAAGTTTTAACATGAATTTTTTCAAAAAACTCCATGGCATGACCTGGAGGGCCCAGGTGAGTTTGTGTGTGTGTGTGTGTGTGTGTGTGTGTCAGGGTTTCAGTTAGCCGGTAATTACAGGTTTTTGCCTGGTAAAATTGATTATTAAAAAACGATAGATATTAAACACTTGTCAGTCAAAATATTTGGTAATAATGCTCATACAAAACGTAGCTATAACGAAGGCTATCCCTAAACAGGACATTTGTGTTTTGACAGCAAAACAGCCCATTAACAACATTGCAAGCTGCAAAGACACACTGGATACATTTGATTTCAAGTCGGCAGCAGAGGACATTGCCGCAATGAAAAAAAGGAGAAAATAAAATGTTTCCTGGTAACCTATAGGCTACATTTGATGCCATGTAGGACTAACCTTTTTCTTAAACAGGCTACAGATGTTGCAGGTTACAGGTGTTTTGTAAGAGCATACATTTTGGCGGCTGATGTTGAGGTTTTTGCTCAGTCATTTCTGTCTGTTTTGCTTAAACCTAATGTTCATTAAATAGTCAAACTGATTTGAGGCTGTTGTCATCCTTTTGTCAACCTAAGTGTACACTACAGCCTATTTGTGTTTGTAACACAGACTGTTATTGAAACGTGATCAGTAAGTTTTAAATATGTCTGGTAAAATAAATTCTTTCGGGACACTGCATCAGCAAGAAAAAATCCGAGCAGAGACCCCAATATATATACATGTAAACAGTTTATAACCTTGTAAATTCAGTAGTACATATTTCTTTTGTAATTAAAGTACACTTTACCAAAAAAAGTCTCGAAAGCTGGTTTCAGCATCTGACATAAGGTCGACCAGTTCACGATTGAGGTTCGTGACAAGGTTTTTTGGTGATTTAAAGTACCCATTTCTCCTGCACACAGCTTTGAGGGTATTGTGGTGAATCTAGAAAAATGAACACATGAACACAATTTATCTAAGCATTTTATGCATTGCATTTTATACAATGCATTTCAAAGAGAGATGCTTCATCACAGTAACTTAAGAAAAGTGTTGAGTAGTTGTTAAAGCACTCTTCAAAATGCATTCAACAGCAGTAAAAAGTATTTTCAATACTAACGTGTTCCAGAATTTCGCTGATTTTCTCGACACAGTGATTCTCAGCATAATCTGCTCGTTTTGAAAGGAACTGCTCAAAATCAACATGAAGCTGTTTCAGATCTTTCTGAAAAATCTCCACTTGCTGCCTGAACATCTTAGTCAAACGATCATGCACTTCATATTTGGTCTCAGTCTGAAAGCATAACAGAAATTCTACTTAAAGCGAAAATACATCAGTACTGCCATGAAATGTATTACATTGTGCATTTGTGGTATTGTGCACATTACCTGAGGAATACTATTACACTTGGCTCCAGCTATCAAGGAAAGGATCCCCTGGGCTCCAGTCACAAAGTCTTTAACTGATTCCTTTGAGAGACCATCATTCATGTCCCTTAGCAGTTTCCTGACTTTAGGTATCTCTGTGAAATTTTTGGCAAATATAAAACATACATATCAGCAGAAATGTACAAAAGAATTCTCTTCTATAAGAGACATTATTCCTCTCAGTTTGACAGTCAGTTTGAAAATATCTTTAGCTGTGTGATATGAAGCTGTGCAGAAAACAAATACACTGTCAGTCATTATTAACACACAGTATATATGTGGTCTTTGATTCCCACCACATCAAGATAAAAATAAAATGAAACAAAAGTCAAACAAGAAAAAAATGTTTGTATGTATTTGGTTTAGTGAAATCTTTATATTGCGGTAAAAATGATAATATAATCCTAGTGTTCTAGTAATAATTTTTGTGACGACCAAAGAGAAAAATGTGGATATTTGCCATTATTTACAAAGTTCAATTATCAATCACTAAGTTATACTACAAAAACTAATTTTTACAAAATTTCTTGATGGAGATTGTTGCATAGTAACAGCCACTGTTATCTCAGATTGAAGAGGTTGTAGTCATGTTAGTAAGTAGTAGTTAGCAGTGATATTACATTGCTCAGTTATGCGACACAGGTTGCAGTGTAAAAAGATAAGTGACTGACTTAAAAACAAATATTTCCTTTTTTCTTTCCTTCTGGGTTTGACCATAGTCTACTGAAATACATGCTAGGATGTCTTTTCTTGTATAAATAAGTGATGGCATAAAAACAAGTCAGCCCTCACAGTTGACATTATATTTGGTCAAATTTGGACCATGTAGCAGTTGTGTGTTAAGTTTCTGGATATTGTTTTCAAGACTGGAGATAGATAAAAAAAAGTACTGGCTACATTTAAGCTTTCTTCTTCTCCTTCATTTTGAGCAACCAAGTTTGCAGCAGGTATGACCAAAATGTATTAATTATTAATGGAATTAAAAATGCCATTTTCCTCCCCCCATACAATCCTACATTCATAGTATTAAAGTTGGAGCATTATATCTTATGCCTAACATTGCATATGTATATTACATAGCACCTATCATGTATATATGATATAGCACATGTGACATAATAGCTAACATGAAAAAGGGCATATAACATAGTATTTATCTACGCTATGTGTGCCTTAATCTATAAGAATACAATGTCACTACACCGTTGGACTGTACGTTCCATTGGTAAACTTGGCAGTTTTCTTCATTTTGTGTATTTTCTAATGTGATGTGTATATTTTTCAAAGAATGCCCAGCAACAAAAATTTAATGTGACATGCTGGTATTGTCTGCTGTAAACAGAAAACCAAAATAATCCAGAATTAACCAGTTCTTTAAGTGTATTTTTAAAACTAAAAGGATTACAGATAACAAAGACATTTATCCTACCTGTCTCCTCAGCATTCAGGATGCTTTCGTCAGCATCCATTTCATCATACAACTGCGAACTTACAGTGAAAACCTTTAAAATGTCTTCTGCCTGATGAAAACACTTCTAAAGAGACCAGGGAAAAATATGTTACAAATACCACATGCTGTGTTAGATAAGATCAGACAAAGATTAGGTAAGACAAAAATAAAATGTACCTGAACTTCAGTATTTTGGAGAAAAGTGTTTCTAATCAGTTTTTCTGCATACTCATTTCTATCCAGTATGCAGAACTTCTTCTTGCTTTTACTGACAGCCTGTGAAGTGTTAAAGCAAATATTAAATATAGATTGTGTATATTAACATCTTGTACTCTGACTCTGTACTTTATATTTATATATATATACATATATATACATATATATACATACATACACACACACACACACACACACACACACATATATATATATATATATATAGAGAGAGAGAGAGAGAGAGAGAGATAGATAGATATAGATATTACCAATTTTTCTAAGAATTGTTGGTCATCGCGCCTTTCCCTGAAATTGAAAGAAATAATTTCCTTTCAGTGTGAGTCCAAACATAAGTATTCTCTAACTTCAAATACTCTGCCAGCTCCCGATTCACTGTGATCCTCTTATGGCTTTTACTCTTAGGAGATTATCTTTCTTATTTCGATATTTACCAAATAACTGGTAATATATTTCTATTCGCATTTCATAACTGTCATAAATCTCTCTTTACATGTCTAAACAGATAGCCTTTATTTGATACCTTTTATACTCATTTACACAAATGTCATCTGTCTTGGTGCAGATGAAAGTGATACTTTGGCACTCTCCACCACGTCCCATCTCTTTGATGTTGCTTTCCAAAATCTTCCATGTTTCCAGGTCAGAAGTGGCTCGGTGTATACCCGCTACTACCCAAAGAGTAGTACAACTTTTCATACACTTAAAATAGAAAGGAAAAACAAGAGAACATATAACAATATATGTGCAATTACACATATTTAAGGGAAGAAACATTCAGTGCTTAAGAAAAGTAGAATGCTCACTTCCACCTTTTTCTTCACAGTTTAGAATACCCAATTCCATAGAGAGCCTGTCAACCACTGCATGTTACATTCTTATGTACAGCTGTCAAGCGGTATAACTAGGAGAGCATTGTCTTGAAGGAGAGCATTATTCACTCCTCACACTCTCAGTTCTTCCTAACTCTCTTATAATCATCTTTTGTGAGTGAAAAATGTGTTCCTCTCATACATCTTGATGTGTACAAATTTCAGAACTTTTAGTGAAACTTGAACATATATACTTAAACACATATATTATTTTTTTTATTACCATGTTCCACATGTTGTTTCTGCTCTGGTTGTAATCTCCAAACCCCGGGAAGTCAATCAAAACAACGTGCTCTGGTAAATCTTGACTCTTTGGCACTTTGATAGTCACAGTCTTCACAATTGGCCAATAGCATTTGCCTGGATGTGCTATAAGATTTTGAGTGTACCATCTGATTTCTTCAGAGAAGTTCTCGATCTGTTCGAAAAATTGTTAGACATTTAGCAATGTAGCAATTAGATTTGCTGTTCACGTGCAGCGTGAGCCCATTCAAGAATCATACCAAATTAACAGAACTCCAAACTTCTACTCTCTGAATGCTGTTAAACAGTTAGTGCTGTCTACAGACTCCGCAGTTTTGTAAACAGAAGGGTGGTTAGCTCTTGAAACATATGGGATTACATTGTGGCCAATCAATTGCATTTGTTATTCAGCTAATTAACAATATTTGCAAAACAAAATAGAATGGAAGTTGCATCTCAGAGTCAGAGCTGAATACTTCTGACTTAGATTATCATCAAGGCATTCCTCTTAGATTATCATCCAGGAATGCCTTATTCCTCTGTCTTCGGAAAAAGCAGACTTCACAATTTTGTTTTCACTAAATGCTTTGTCGGGCGGACACTGTGCAGCTTTCAGAATGAAAAGGACATTTGTAAACCTTTATTGTTCCTATTGTTCCTATTGTTAAAGTTGCAGTTGTGTAAACTCTCTTTTTTACCCTTCCTTATCTATTTCTATCACTCTCACTCTGCCTCTCTATCCCCATCCCCTTTGATCCCAGTTCTCTCTTTATGGCTCAGTCCTCCCTGCATTCAGTACCAATGCACACCGAAGCAGAAATCACTCGCTGTAACACCTAACAGACGTCAGGCTCGACGTTTTAGCGCATGCTGATAACGTTTAATTGCGAGGGAGACTAGATCACCTCGGGAGGTTAGTTTCCTGCGACAATGGAATTCAGACTGTGCCACAGGCCCCATCTGCATTGCTCCACTCGGGTACAAACTATATAGAGCAAAAGAAAAATGAAACTAACCATACGATATTATCAATTAAATACGCATATCTGTAGTCATAAACGCGCGGTGAAACTTAAAAATAACAAGAAGCCAAGTCACGAGCAGCTCATTTTGTGACCATCTATGTAATTGTGCTGTTTTTAATGATACAAAAACCTTTGATCTTGTTCGGAAGCAGAGAATGCGGCAGATATGAGTACGCGAATGTAATTTTACTACTCTTTAATGGGAAAAGTTCTGTAAATCCCCATGTGCAAATCACATAAAATGCCAGACTCCCTGCTATCCTACAGTTCAACTTTCGGTTTCTATACGCTACAGTTCGGCTTAGCGTCAGCTGAGCTCCGGTTCAGTAAGTCTGTCCGTTCTGTCCTGCTCGTCTCCACGAAGAATTGGCCCGGGCTCACCACTACGGAAGATCAGCGACGCTAAAAGACTTTCCCGGCATCGACTCGAAGTCTCGCTCACGGTCTCCTACTGGCAACCTCAAAACTCCGGTCTCTCATACCTGAACGTGGCTGGGCCTGCTCTTCTGCTTCCTCATCCCTTTTCTCTCCCTTCCTCACTACCCCTTTTTGTGTGTAAGTAACTCCACGAGAACATCACTCAGATAGTTCTTTTGGTTAAGCGTGCCTCTTCGTGATGAATGCGTTATGCTCGCGTAATTGTTCATTCATACATAGGCCTACTTTAGGTTATGGGGATACTGATATTGTCAACGGTCAGTTGTATGTCTTCTTGTGAGTAGTTGAGGTGCTGTTGTATGTGCGTGTGTAGCGGATGTGCCTTAAATCCACCTGATTTTCAGTTTATTCAACATTAGATTGATTCTGTGCCGTTTGAATTTGATCACTGTAATAAACGTGTACGTTCGTATTCCTACTCTTTGAGCATGTGATCAATTATTTCCAAGTTACTGAATGTGGTGATCAAGGAAGCTAGAGGTATAGAATTCGAAGAGTATTACTGTACTTGCTATTTTAATGCTATTATTTATTATATGTACAGCTCATGAAGAATTATTCTGAATAATTTGTAGGTTCCATGCTCAGAGCGATGAGCTATAAGTAGAGTTTTTCAGGATAACTGTAATTTCATTGGGTTTAGGTTCTGAAATAAGGTTGTGGTCACAGCTAAGTGATATTAGTATTAAGTCTAATATTCACAGAGGAGCATTAACCAGATTTTCCTCATACCATTGGCAGGACAGCTTAAAAGAATGATCTTAACCACTGTTTGCTCTAGAAAACGAAATCAAAATAGGACTCTTCCACTGAAACTTTCTTGTAGTTTTATTAATTGTTCACTCTGTTTGCTTATTTATTGAGTTAATTATATTTTGTGGATTAACAGGATTCATGCTTGGCTCATTCCCTCTTTAAGAATCCATGTATTTCTGTTTGGGTCGTGAAACAACTTCCCAGAAAAGTACAGTTTTTACTAATTCACAGTGTTAACAAAATAGAGAATGGAAAAAGTGAAAGACACCTCTCTGAATTATGCTCAACAACTGGGGTAGTATTACAGTTGCTTACTGTGTCTGGTGGAATTTCTATTTTTTTCCTGAAGAGCAGCTCATCAATGTCTGAGAACCGTTTATGATGCTTCAGCTTATCAAATGGTTTCCCAACAGCATCTTCTCCATACAGTGCTCGAATTTTCTCTCTGTGGTCTTTCTCTGTCTCATTAGCCTGGGGTTCCTGCAGCTCTTTCTCCCATTCCTATGAATATTTGATGTGAGCTTTGCATTTATATAGCATAGTGTTAACATACTGTTATTAGCCTGTACAAATATTATTAAACCATACATTTTTTCATGTTTGACATATAGATAGTGGATATTGACATATTAAATCATACATCATCTACCATTACAGCATTTAATGTTGTGAATAGTAAGTTATCTACACTCTTTCACTAATGCCTGTAGACTTATTATTTAAGTAGATATAAAAATAGAAAAAATAGAGTAAAGATGGTAATACTATAAATGTAAAGCTATGACTGCATGCCTGGGATTTTACCTCTTTTGGGATTAATTCAATCTCTGCTGTGTAATTGGAGGCTGATGGACTTGCTTCAATTTTTGTTATCACAGATGTGCATGCAGTAACACTTCCAGTGGGCAACAGATTTTCACCCAAGATGGTGTTTATCAAATAGCTCTTGCCAGCCCCTGTTCTTCCAATCACTCCTACAATAGCTTTTTTCTTAGTGTCCAATTTTTCAATTTTACTTCTGTGCTCAGAGAAAAGATATTTATATATATATATATGAGATGTTATTTCAGCGTATCTTTACACTGTAAACTGGATAGATTAGTAACAAGTTTTAGACATCCTCTTAATGTAATCATGCACTTACGTGATCTGATTGATGAAGTTCTTGTTGCTTAATTTATTAAGTTTTTCCTTGACACTTGCCATAACATGCTTTGCTTTTAGTTCAGTCTCCACTGTTGTACTCTCTTGAGACAGGTAAAAAAAAAAGAAAAAAAAAGTAGGACAAGGGGGAAAAGATGAGTGAAACACCTGTCAAGTAATATGACGTAGTTTGGGACAATTGGGGGAAACATCAAATGATATATAAACATCCAGTAATTCATAAGTACAACAGCTACACCTTGACTTCCAAACCATCTCAACACTTGTTGGAATGTTGTTGCATTGACCTGTATCTGGTAGGGTATTTGGTCACTCTTAAAGAAGGAAAGCCTTTTCAGAGAAAGTTCTGAAAAAAAGGAGGACATTTACTCCATATTTTGAGCTCTAGAATGTATCAAACACGTTCATCTGTATTTAAATCTTAAGAAGCCATCGAAGGCATCTGAGTTTATCCTAGCATCCGTGAAACCACTCCTGAATCCTTTCAGTGGGGTCTGAGAGGCGTGATGATCTTGGTATATTGGAAGACGCAGAAACACAGACTGTAGCATGGGGTGCCTATTGGCACTTTATGGTAGATATTAGTCTACCATGCATCTACCATTAGTATCGAGTTACACCCATGGAATGACTCATTCTATGAGTTGACTGATATAGTTTTTCAAGGACCAATAACAATGGCAATTATAAGTGATCAAGGGACAGATGACCAATATTTAAGACGAATATTCATTTGCAGTAGCCTTAATATAAAAATTGTCAAAGTTTAGTGTCAAAGTTTACACCTAGAGTAACACAAACTCCAACACAAAGCCTCCTTCAAATGGATCTGAGTGCAATACTTAGAGAAACACAGAACTTTTTGACGATTACACTGAAAAAAAAAAAGTGTATGAAACTCTCATAAGGTACAAATGTTGTCGGTACTTTATGAAATAAATGTGTAGGCTATGGTTCTAAAGGTAGGAAATCTACCAACATGTGCTATTTCAAGCAGCGAATCTGAGTGACGAAAAGCAGGGATATTTATCTGTTCAAATGTTGAGTGTAATTTTTGGAAATTCCCATTGCAAAAAAAATGAATAGCTGTGCATATGTTGTATGTATTCATTATATAAGCTGCGATGTCACACCTGCAAAATGAATAGATCTAAATTTAGAAACATCCACTCAACCTAGGCTGGACTATGGACTGAGCCAGTGGGGCCAGTGCCCCAGGGCCTTGGACTGCCAGGTAGCATCCAAGCTTCAGGCTGCAAGTGTGATCCAAGACTTCAAAGGAAGTTGAATGCCAGGGCCCGCCGTGCACACAGCGCAGGTGGACCACTGGGCCCCTGGGTACTTTAAGTGTGAGCTGACCACTAGGGCCCCTAGGCCCCTGGGGCTTAAAGCGTGATCTGACCACTAGGGCCTCTGGACATGAACTTTGGGCATGAACTTTGCCAACGAACTCATCCAATTAAATGCAGACTTGTTAATCCCACCAGGTTTTGATTTAGTCATAGTTTTTTGCCTGAATTATTTTTCTGTTTCAGTCACACTCTAAACATGTAATCTGAATTAGTGCTGTCAGCAAATATGCCCCTATTTACTTCTTCATGCAAATGAACTGATGTGATAACTGTGCATTCTCCCTGTCGCTGTTTCATATAGGTAAGAAACTCAAGGGCAATATACTGGAGTGGAGAGTTATGACCTGAAAATGATATGTGTTTGAGAGATACATGCGATGCAAAGGAATATGTATGCATATTTTTTCAATCATTGTTCAAATTGTGGTTCAAAATCAGATGAATTATCTGAAGACTATGATGTAAGAAAAACAGACAGACAGACAAAAAAAAACCCCAAAAAATACCAGAGATTATTCATGTCGGACAAGGAAAAGGTGCTTGGGGATATGAATGTGAACTTTGTGATATTGCAGAAACTGAAACTTTTTTCATTGTCTGGTGAGGGGACAGCTCACCTGCACTGAGAAGTCTTTTTTTTGTAGTGTTGTTCGAATCAAGTGAAGAGGAGGAATCATCATGGCTTCTTTTCAAATCTAAAAGCACCAGGAACATAATGGAATATACAGAGATATAAATATTGTTAAAAACATGGTCCATATTACAGTATTGTATGTTTTACAGCAATAAAATAAAAAATCACAACAATAACAATGGAACAATAAATATAGCAAATATAGCAATAAAAAATCACACAGGCCAGAAGTAGAATCCATAACAATAAGTATATACAGTTGATAATAAACAACTCAGTGTATTTACCTTGGTTACTCATTTGTAGAGGAATCAATATTGCATCTAAGGTGAAAAACAGAAATCAAATAGGAAGATTCCGATGTTGAGAAACAAATGAAGCTCAATAGTAAAATCAGATTATTCTGAGTGAAATTTACAGTTTTTGGAGGATTTCATTGGCTTATCATCCCTAGGAGGTTACAAATTAGGTCTGAAAAAGGAAGAAAATATTACACAGGGATAGGCTCCAGCACCCAGTAGGATAAGCACTAGCTAGGATAAGCGGCTAGAGTGAGTGATATTAAAAGATATTGTCACAGCCTGCACCTCCATTTTGGACTTTTAGTTTGATATGTCTTTGTGCTCTTGTTCTGTGTCTGTCTCCGCCCCTCACCTGTTCCTGTTTGTCTCATTTATTAACCTTGTTAATTTCTACCAATCATGCTTTGCCCTGTTGAGTTCTCCCTTGTATTTAAGCCCTAGTGTTTGCCTTGTCCTTTGTCTATCGTTGTTTGTGTATTTAGCACACTGTTACGCTGCACCTTTTTGTTATCGGTTTTGTTTTAGTTTGTATTTTGATCTTCATTTAAGTAAAGTCCTCCGTTTTGTCACCTTCATCGTTGTGTCCTTGCACTTGGGTCCTGCACCACTCCACCAGCGTGACAGAACGATAGACCTGTTGTTCTCTCTGCCAGTCCGTGTGTTTTGCCTTCTGTGATCAGGGGGGTATTTCAGAAAGCAGGTTTAGTGAAAACTCAGTTAGTTAACTCGGAGTAAGTAGTAAAGCTCCTAATAGAAGAGTCTTGTGGCTTCATTCTCCTTGCAAAACAAAGCCATAGGTCTCTTAGGAGGTTTACCACTTTCTCTAAGTTAACTAACTCTGAGTTTTCACTAAACCTGCTTTCTGAAATACCCCCCTGTAATTTTGACCGTGTTTACCTGGACCTGTTTTGGCCTTACGATTTGGATTTGTTTGCCCTCTGGATTTCTGGATTTGACCTTGGACTGGACACTGTTTTTGAGATTGGATTCTGATTTTTGTTTTGAATAAATCTTATTTTACTCGGTGGGTCTGCGATTGGGTCTTGGTCTGTCAAATCCTCACAGATATACTCTAAGCGAGGACACAAGACCTCAAAACTACGTGCAATGAGTAAAACGTAGTGGGCTATATGAGTCGTTATAAAAGTGCTGAGAATGGTAGGTAATCATCCAGCTAATTTCACAACTAAATACTCCAAAATTATTATTAAAAATAATTCCTCGAGCCATTTTATTAAGCTGTTTTGTACGTGTACCGCTCACTAGACAATGTGCATTAAACATTCAACAAAACCTTTACAGCAACACCAACTAAATATTTGTGCTCACCCAAAATTAGCTGAGAATGGCGTCCTCACCAAGCAATCTGCCGTCAACAACTACTTGACTGATAAATCAACACTTCGATATTTCAGCTTTTAAAGCCATACAAAAACAAAGGGGGGTGTGCGATACGTATGGTGCACAACAATATCGGCGTTTTGATTGGAGGAAATCTTTGCCCTTATTTCTATTATTTTAACACAGAAACCTGTCCAAGCGCCTCCCCCGATTCCGTGAGGCCACACGGATGCTTAACAGGAACACCAATCAACACATCTAACAAGAACTTGGTGCCAGTGGCTTTCAAAAAGGTAAAATGTTTTGAGTTTACACAGTGCAATGGTTCAGCCCTCATCAACAACTGTAAAATATTTATGAAGAGTAACTGACATGTAACATAAACAGATCAAAAATGAACTTGGTACTGTATGTGCTAGTTGCTTGTCATTTTACCAAGGGCTGTTATCTACGGTTATCTCTGGCATAGTAAAAGCATACTTTGAAAATATATCCTTCCATCTAAAGTGCGTTTGGACGTCGTCAAACAGAGAACGTGAAAGTGAAAAAATAAAGTAGTAATATTGTTTTTGCTTCACCAACGTTAGTAATGAGAAACAGACACGTTTCTAGATTAAGTTTCTCGTAAGTCAGTTAAAAAAAGAAAGTATATGTAAGAAATTAAATGTGGACATGCAGCTTCTTAATTGTGTACACATGAGAAAGTAAATTAGGCTACCTGGTCAAACAAATATGCTAATAAAATGATGCTGTAAAATGAAGATAACACCAGTATTCAATATGTGAGCAGAGTGCAGAGTGAAATAGTGCTAATGTTTTATCAGGCCAGTTCCATATTGTTCCTGAATCTGAATTAAATAAAGGGTCAGAGATCGTTAGCTGTAGCCATATTCAGATAATATTACAATCATCGTAATTTTCAAGGTAATACAATTAGTCATATATCACAAAAGGTTTGAAAGTGAAACATCAGCAGATTTTTCTATGAATTAAATTTTCTCTGTACACTCTCCTAGTCATAACTGGTTATAATACTCATGGCTTTTTACTGTCATGAGGAGATATTTATGTTTAAATATGACAATATTATAATATTATCCCCCTTCATGCAGAAAAATTCAAATCTTCACACACCTAGTCCATTACATGCACGTGACAATACCATTTTTCAAAACAAAACATGAATGCCTGCGTTTCACTTGGCTAAAATCAAACTTTCACTGTATGAGGTTTTTTGTTTGGATTGGACACGCCCAAAACTTCAGTTCTCCTGCCTATATTCCACAGCAAAGTGTTTTTTAACAAATGAAAGTGATCGTCTCTGCTTTTCCAGTAAATGAAAGTGAAATCAAACTCTACATGTCCCTAGCTGTGATGAAGCTTGTGACATTGCTGTAATCATAATTTTCTGGATAATACAATATATCACATTTATATATCATCCCACTGATATGATCCTACTTAATGTAGAAAATTTCAAATCATCACACACCCAGTCTATTACGTGCATGTGACAATAACATTTTCAAAACAAAACAAGAACAAACATTGTTCAAAGTACCCATTGATGAATTACACTGATATGATTGGCTGAAACCAAAACTTCGTTGTATGATACAGTTAACAATATTGTATGACACTGTAGTTACCTACAGCCGTTTGTGATCTCCAGCCTTGCAAACATGATTTGTACATATCTCAGATCAACTCTGCAGCCATTGCTTTACAACACTTAAGATAGACAAGGAAGTTTGAAGGCAAGGGGTTCTGAGGAAAAAATAGATTCTAGATAGAAGTGTTGGAATGGGAGTTTTTGAATGAGAGTTTTGACAATGCCAATACTCTTATGACACACACCAATTAAATCTTTTAAATTTTACCTGGAGAATGCACTGAGAACTCTCATTCATTTATTAATTTTCTAAGCCGGTTATCCTGATTAGGGTCATGGGGGTGCTGAGGACTATCCCAGCGCTCATTTGGCGAAAGGCAGGGAAACACCTTGGACAAGTCACCAGTCCATTGCAGGGCAGACACACAGACAAACACATTCACATCATCCACACAAAAATTCAGTATCTCCAATTCCCCTGACTTACATGTCTTTGGACTGTGGGAGGAAACCAAAGTTCCCAGAGGATACCTGCGCAGACATGGGGAAAACATGCAAACTCCAAACAGAAAGGACCCTGGCCACCCAGCCCAGAATCAAACCCAGAGCCCTGGGGAATCGCTACCCACGGCGCCACTGTGCCGCCCGCACTGGGAACTTGAAATTGTAGTTTTGTTATTCAGGGCACCTGTGCTCAGCCATTTACCACATAAACATGTCAGATAACAAAACAAATAAAAAAGTTATTTCTGTTATGCAGCTTAGATAATAAGGCCGAGCACCATCTCTGTTCTGCAACTTATACATCGATGTCTCCAGTTTTAATATTATGTGTAATAATCAGTAGCTAAGGAGGTGAGAAGCCTTTTGATTCTTCAGTTATAAAAATTTGACCAGAACACATCAGAAATTTTTCTGCCAGATGGGTCATGACCTTTATAAACCTCACTTTCATATCTCAGATGACATTTGTAAACAGTATGCTGAGATAACAGCCAGCACATTCAGATCAGGAAATTCACCATGCAACATCAGTCATACAGTCAGTCCAGATCAGAGGGAGTGTCACAATTTTGTAGATAGTACATGTGAGCACTGCTGCCCTCTACTGGTTTACTGATGTAACTATTAAACCCAGTACGGCATAGCTTAAGTGAAATGCCAGTGATGGTGAAATGTCTACCCTATAGGACTGCATGATTTGGGGAAACTACCTAATTGCGAATTTTCTGACAGATATTGCGATTACGGTTTGATTTGCTATATAATTTTTTAACGTCAGGTTTCAGTTCAATATTTACTGTGTAATAGATTTAAAATATGTGATGGAGCATTACCACTTGAGATACCATTAAAATATTAACTGCTCCATATTCTAATGCAAGGATGAGAGCTTAAAGATATGAATTCCTTCCAGCCGGGGTTTCCATTAGCCGCTAGTTAGGCCTCAGGTCAGAATGTCCTGTAATAACGCTAATACAAAATGTAGCTATAACCAAGGCTGTTCTTAAACAGGATATTTTATGTTTTGACAACGAAATAGCCTATTAACAGTATTGCAAGCTGCAAAGACACGTTGGACACAAGTCGGCAGCAGAGGACTTTCAGATGTTACAAGTTACAAATATTTTGTAACAGCCTACATTTTAGTGGCCTATGTTTGGGTTTTGCTCAGTTGTTACTGTTCATTAAATCGTCAGACTGATTTGAGGTCGTTGTCAGTCTATCGTCAACCTAGGTGTACATAGACTGTTACTGAAACGTGACCGTTAAGTTTTAAATTTGTCCGTGAAATAAATTCTTTCACCGAACTGTCAAGATAATATCCTAGCTGAAACCCTGCTTCCAACATGTAGGCTGTTTATTTCATTTTTAATTGGCATAAAACTTAGAACAATTATCACAAAAGCTGTGACTCTGTTAAGTTAAATAAATAAAGTGATGATAATAATAATGATTAAAAAATTATCCGACGTTGCTTATGGCTCAGAGGATGCCATTTTTCCGCGCCAAGAATAAAATGTTTTCTTTGAGTATCAGATGTTTGTTGTTGGTGGGCGTATACGCAGTCGCCTTGGGTCACTTCTGATTGTTGAACGTGACCGGTACGCTAGGAGCACAGCACTTCTGATTGGTGAGCATGACTGTCACACAAAGAGGACTGCATGAATTTGCAAAACCATTGACGCGACAATTTAAACCCTGTGTCAGACGCGCTGCGTAACATCCGAAATCGCCGCCTTTTGCGATTTGCTAATAGTATTGTTTCAAATCGCGATTTCGATTTGAAATTGATTAATCGTTCATCCCTACTACACTGTAAGGACGGCTTTGAGGCATTTAACAGCTTCTCCAGCAGTATTTCAGTGTGTCACATTTTCAGTCTTTGAATGGACAAAAACCACACCCACAGTGTCATGCAAAGCTATTTGCACAAAGAGTGGCAAAGGAGCAATTAGTGACAATATTTAAGTCTATTCCTTTTCTACTTTTTCCTCAATAAAAGACACAAAGCATTTAAAAACATTCAGTTACATGGCTACAATAAGGACTAACTGTACGTTCACACTGAGAGTGAAATGCTGAAATTTTACTTAGAATTGTTCACATGTTAGCACTTAGCAGGACCACAAAAGTCACACCACACAAATGGCTTTTAATTAGTTTATTTCATTCGTTTATTTTGTGACCAAACACATCATTATAATTGTTCATTTCTGTCCTTAACTGAGCGGTTTCGGCTGTGTGTGAACGTACAGTAAGACAACTTGAGAGGAAAGCAGCTCTGGTTTCTCCTATAAATATGGGTATAATCACAAAATTATGTTGATTTAAAGTTTTTGGACATAAAGCATTACTGTAACCTGATTACAGTACATAAATAAAACATTACAATTTATAAACCAAGACAACAGACACCTATTCATGCAGTACATATTGTAATTCATGTATTTTGAAATTGATCAGTTTATCATTTTCCTAGGATTTGTATTACTGAAGAAGAGGCTCAAACTCTGCCTGTGTCCAGCTGAGATGAATCTTGTACTCTTAATGAAACTATAAAGTGTTTACAGAAAATTCAGCTTTGACAGATGGCCTTTGTAAACATTGTACTGGCATAGCAGCCAGCACAGGTATAGTTGCAGCATTATAGATTAAGATTTTTGAAAGTGTCCAAGCTTGTAACTGTAGTCAGATCCTTATGACATTGCTGAAATCTTAATTTTCTGGATAATACAATATATCACATTTATATATCCCACTGATATTATCCCACTTCATGTAGAAAACTTCGAATCTTCACCCACCCAGTTTGTTACATTCACGTGACAATACCATTTTCAAAACAAAACAACTGTCCAAAACAGTGTCCAAAGTACCCATAGATTAATTACACTGATATGATTGGCTGAAACCTAGACTTCACTGTACAATTCATTTAACAAAAATATATGACGCTGTAGTTAGCTATAGCCGTTTGTGATCTCCAACCTTGCAAGCATGATTTGTACATATTTCAAATCAGCTCTGAATTTATTGTTACAATACTTAAGACAGACAGGGAAGTCTGAGGGCAAGTGGATTTGATTACAAAATAGCCTCTAGAGGGAGGTGTTAGAATGAGAGTTTGACCATTGGACAATGGCAATACTGTTACAGCACACACCAATTAAATCTTTTGAATTTTAACAAAACACTGATAAAAGTAAATCAACAGCTCTGTGTAAATGTTGTAGACCTTTATTCTCAATGCAAACTACTAAACTCTGTTTGCTCACCAGTTCTCCACAGAATCAAAATTTGTGAAGTCATTTGTGAAGTTTGTGAAGCTGACCAGGTCATTTGGGAATGGAAGAAAAATCAATAGTTTCAGCCAGAGTGAAAAAGCTGTATGGTATTCAGAACTGCTAGTGCTTATAAGTACAGTGGACTCAGCCACTGTCGGTGTGACAACAGTGTACTGGGTTAGGTTAAAGAGTGACGACTTGAACAAGGGGGTTCTTTGTACTGCAGCTAGTTACAGCAACATCCTACTCAAACCAGAATTGCGTGTTCTGAGCATGTCAGTGTTTCTCAGGAAATTATTTAGCTGCATATAGGCATTTAGCTTGTGGAACAAGTCAATACAGTGTTGGCATTAATAAAATGAATAGTCATCCATACAACTCACAAAGCCATGTATTTAAATGTATATTCTCTCTCTCTCTCTCTCTCTCTCTCTCTCTCTCTCATATTTAGCTTCCTTTACAGGTACAAAAAATGCATGAAGTTCCAGTACATTCCCGAGTACCATCTGCATGTGAATGGTGTTATGGCAGTGTCTGACACCTCCAGCACGCCCAGTAGACATGGGGGAGATACAGTGAGAAGCCCACGGCCAGTCACTCCACAGCAGGAGCCTCCAATGGTCCTGAATGGGACAAAGGGAGAAAGTGGAGAGGGAGAGGATAGGAATGTATCTTGTATGCATGTGTGTGTGCGTGGATGCATGTGTGTTTCTACTGCAGCTTCATGCAGCCCTGTTTGACGTTCATAATATCTTCTTTGAAATGCCCTTGGTGGAGCAGTTGGCTCTTCTACAGCAGGACAGAGAGTTACGCACAGAGAGGAAGCTCAGAGAGATGATAATGTGAACAAGGCTGTGTATCTGCCACTCATCCTCTGTGGTCAGTCATTCAAACCAGGAGAAACCTTGTTCTGCCATTACGTTAGCTAGAGGTGTTTTACACAGATATGAATTTGCAGAAGAACTTATTTTGCTACGATCCCTTTGAAAATGCAAGCAGGTAGCACAGTTCTGAATTCCATACAAATGTGATTGCGCGTTGACTTCCATGATATTACGTTTTGTGACTGGGTTTGTGATTGACATTAAAAAGCCAGGAGCCCCAAGGATAAAGTGACCCTGTCAGCTGCGACCCAAAAGTCACTGGACAGGAAAAAGGTGAGATGATGTGTGACCTCATTTAATAGAAACTATATGGTGCATAAAAACTGTAACATCAAATGTTGAGTGTTGGCAGAGGTCCATCATAGCTGAATTGAACAACACATACTAGACATCTACAGATCACAGTTTTGTAGACTTCTAGCAGCTTTCTGGACATGTGAAGAAAACAATGTGAGATACCATAGTGTGATTATTAGCAATACTTCAAAATTATAGAGCTGAAATAACTGGTCATAAATCAATTCAATAAACATATTTATTGCATTTGTAAGGCTGCTTTTAAAGGACACATTGACAAGTAATGTGAACAATTTGACATTAATGAACATTTGAATATTAAATAGATGTACCCATTGCAGAATGTCTTCCTCAGGCATGTGGTAAGACAGCGTTATTAAAAACATAATACCTCATTAAATGTACATTAGAAGACACCATTACATACAATGTGCAAGGGCTTTTGTGAGTATTATCACAGTTATTAAATGAAATGATGTGAAGGTAATGAAATGATTGTCATATTTGATTTTATTTGTTTTTCTGTACTATTTATGAGCATGATGCTTTGTTGAGCCAATATTTATTAACAGGTAGTTGGTTTTGCCAATAGCAAAGAGAAATTATTTCACACTTTTGAGTGCTGAGCATCCAAAATCCAAAAAAAGTGAAACTACTTTAAATCTATCTGATGCAGGAAGTGTGTAAAATTATCTTGGGCAGTTTGTGACTAGTTACATTTTCCACATCCCACAACAGTTTGATGTACACTAAATTTCTATTGCCCCACATGGCAATACACTACTGCTTTATTATTAATTGTACCAAAAACTACACGGCTCATGCTTAAAGTGATGTAACTAAACAACCCTGATATGTCAAATGTTACTGAAATATAAATCAACTATGTAGGAAATAAGGACAGCATGGCGGTGCAGTGGTTAGCGCTGTCGCCTCACAGTAAGGTCTTGGGTGTGATTCCTGGCCACGTGGGCAGGGTTCTACCTGTGTTCTCCCCGTGTCTACATGGGTTTCTGCTGGGAGGTTTCCTCCCACAGTCCAAAGACATGTAAGTTAGGTAAACTGGAAATACTAAAAATTGCCCTTAGTTGTGAATGTGTGTCTGTATGCCTGCCCTGCAATGGACTGGCGACCTGCCATTTGCCCAATGAGCGCTGGGATAGGCTCCAGTACCCTGCGACCCTAATTAGGATAAGCGGCTTGGAAAATGAATGAAAAAAAATGAATATAGGAAATAGTGCAACACAAGTTTAGACTATACAAGTTACAAATAAGCACAAAGAGCAATGATTCATCTACATATACTCTAAATCTGACTGCAATTAGACTGCAATTAAGACTTACAAAGACCATGGAATAGTTCACAAACACTTTCAAAATGTACATCGATTAAACATTGAAATAATAATTATGAACTGTGTAAGACATCACATTCATCATATAGGTGGATAGAAATACAGGTAGATAGAAATACTGTTAAGACAACAGCTACCCCCCAAAAAAACAGTATTTGTAGGTGTAGGAGAGCATCTCCTGCGATGATTATTTCTATCACCATCACTTATGATGATCTAAATTTGGCTTTGATTCAACACAGCATCAGAAAGCATCTTCACATCCTGAAATTCCTTAGATACATCTGTAACACAGCAACACAAGACAAATAGCAAAACATCTAGGTATCTGTTGCCAGCAAGAGGTACTTGAAACCTTGTAATATCATTACATTTTGAGAAAACATATAGAGATTTTGAAGAGACTCCAGGCATACACACAATCTGGTGTACTGGATAACAAAATTCACAGGTCCTCATACCTGTGTGATAGATTATGTATAAGATGTTTCTGGTTTGTAACTTACTCAGGTTGTGTAAGGTGTTGGACTTGATGAGTGACTGATCCATAGCTTTCTTTAGCTCCGCTCTCAGCTTATTCTCAATATGGACCTTACAGAAGAAAATGGAAAACAATTAGAACTAGCAGTTACTTATATTTTTCATATGTATATATTTCATATATATAAGTCAGATTAGATCCAATTTCAATGGATCCTTTCCATCATTACACAAAATAATCATTCTTGAATTGTGCTCATAAAAATGACCAAACCATCAGGTTTTTGAACAACTTCAGCATCTCATTCTTTGCATGTTTGAACATGGTCCCGTTCGATGACTCAATATGCTCTGTCAGTGTGTCCTGCATCTTCCTCATAGATCCCTTTCCAACAATGAATGCTGCATCTAGAAAAAGCAATATTTTTTTCTCAACAATGACACTGGCTGTAGTATTACTTTGTATTTGCTTGCGATCACAACAAAATCAGTGAAATCATATAACAATTAATCATTACCTTGATAGCAGGAAATCATGCTGTTTTTCAGGGATTCTTTGAGTACTGCATACATTTTCTTTTTCTCTACAACAACTGATAGCTTGAGCTGGTCCTTAAGCTTGGTTTCCTGTTTCAAGTTTTGAGAACAACACCAATAACATTCATTCATTCATTCTTTCACTCATTTTCTAAGCTGCTTATCCTAATTAGGGGGTCGCTGAAGCCTATCCCAGCGCTTATTGGGCAAAAGGCAGGGAAACATCCTTGACAGGTTGCCCGTCCATCACAGACACCAATTAACAGTAACAATAAAAGTGTGAAATTGTTCAAACTCCACCAAAAAATAACTAGTATTACAGAAGCAATAATTTATCTTAGTTGTTGGAGAATTAAAGCTAAGAAGTATTTGAATTAAACAGCTAGACATAAAGAAAAGTGTTCAAACAGATTGATTTCTTTAATTGTCTGGACCTTGATAATGTTTTCCAATGTGTTGTATGTTACCAGAGGGAGTTATTCTTTTACAATATATTTCACAATATGAAAAAAAATAAGTAGCTGTCATTGATTTGTCTCAGAATTACCTCAGATTTGAGGAAATTCAGAATGTGATTCAACACTGCAGTGTCCCCATAGTCCTCAGTTCTTTTGCTTGAGATGATGCTGAACTCATCAATCCTCTCATACACTGATTGGCCAGTTTTTCCACTCACACTGCAATCATTACAATGCATCAGTGTGGAACTGTGAAGCAGGGTTTAAATTAGAAACATTTCAAACTGTGATAACAAAACGTACTGAAAAAAGAGGTCGAACTTATCGTTGATGTGGTTGTACAGGTATGTAGCCAAACACTGGTTCAGGTCTGTTTCTCCCTGCTTTGACCTGAAATAGCCTTCATTCCTGCATAAGGCCCTCAGAGTCCTGTGGTATCCTCTGCCATCTTTCCTTGTCTGAATACAGACAAAATATATATGTGTTTAAAAAACTGTCATCACAGCACTGAGAGACAGTAAATCCAAAGCAATGAAATCTGATACACACAAGATAACATGAGAAAGTAGCCATCAGAAGCGCTCATCCATTGGCATTTACCATAATTTATTTGATTTGGGTGTCCTCTGAATGATAAACACAAAATATTACAAATCCTAAATGAGTTGTTACTATAACACAATACCAGTGATCACAATTTTGGTGCATTTTTTTTTTTTTTGCAATTTCAGATTAGGGTCTTCTAAATAGGCCCATGGCACTACCTGCTGTTGGGAGGGGAGAATTTCTCAGCATGTTTGTGAGGAAACCTTTCAGGGATGCTGTGAAAAAATCATACCAATAGTCAAGTGATTCACCAGTGGGACAGGCTTACTTCTGGTGCTCAACATATTTGTGTAAAATTTGATTTGCCCTTGTAGAAGTGGTTCTATTCCTTTGCAAAATGAGGGGTATTTAAAACCTATGCTTTATTTGTTTGTGAAGATTTTTTGTGCTTATAAAGCATGTTTTATTTCTTTGTGAAATGTGACGTATTGGAAAACTTATTAAGAATAGCACTGATCTTCCAGCAATAGGTACATTCCCAGGTATTCCCATTAACTGCACACAAGTGAAGAAATGGGTTCCATAACAGTGTACACTTCAAAAGCTTTTTTAGAATTTTGTATTTGTTTGTGTTGTTGAAGAGCCAAAAATCCTCAGATGAGATACATTAAGGAGCCATGTTGTAATGCAATGAAACTGGCTAATGTCCAATGAATGTGAAAACTTCTGATAGCCACTGTAAATAGAATATATATTGCTTACCGGTGCTATCACTTTTTTCACTGCGAGATCAAGACATGACTTTTCTGATTCTAGGACTCCCTCTGAAAGGCACAGGTCTAGTTCACTCAAGACATGTTGCAGATATTCCTGTATGCCTTCAAGCTCTTTCTGCAGTTTCTTGTCCAAGACATTGGACAGAATGGTGTTGTCTTGCATCTGAAACATACACAGGAGAACCAGCCAAGCAATGCAAATCATGAAGAAGAGACTGTTTCACTAAGGAAATATTTTCCTCTATAGTAAGGCATACCATCACCCTGCTGTTATCGCCGTATGCCTGAATCAAGGACAAGACTCCGAGGGCTCCATCGAAATAATGTTTGGTCACTTCCTTTGTGTGACTGCTGTTCAGACCTCTCAGCATTTCTCTAAGTCGTGGTATTTCTACAATTTATTATCACAATAGAGATAATATCAGTTTCACTGATATGAACAATCCATGATTTATTGTCTTTACAAATCACGCGTTTCAGAAAAGTACATGTTCATTTTTTGCAGATAGATGCTTATGAAACGGTTGTGTGATGTTAATGCACCGTACCTGTGTCTTCTTGTTTGAGCACTGGATTATCTTTGGTGAATTCTGCCGAACTTACAGTGAGCACTTGAAAGTTTTCATCGCTGAAATGTTTCTAGAGAGAAAAGGCTGAGTTATCACAGTTATCGTCATCAAAATGTTTAGAAATGTCATAGCATATTAATTAACCAAACATACCTTGATTTGACATTGTTTTGCAAATCTCTGTCTCACAAGGTTCTTGGCTTTGTCATTTCTGTGCAAAATACAAGCCCGCTTTTTCTTGTCCTCGTACTTAGAATCCTGGAAAATAATATTAAACAGCATTCTCAACTTTATTTAAACTAAGGTGTTTATCTGTTTATCAATTCCACTGAAATTATCTCATTTTTCTTACCTGATCTGATGGGATTCCTAGGTCTTCATCTTTTAGCTTGCATGATCTGCGGTTCAAAGACGTTTTTTAGTTGAATTAAAAAAAAGAAAACTTTTTAGATCAGTGTATGCTTTTCAAAGTCCATGCTTAACATTTTTTAAAATAAAAAAAAAACTGCTGTTTTATTTGAACAAAAACTGAAAGTAGTGATAAGTGTTCGGTAACCTCATGTAGTACTGCGTGTCAAGATCATCAGACTTGGTACAGATGAAGGTGATGCTGGTGCATTCTCCTCCTTGTGCAAGGTCTGTCAGGCTGCTGTTAAGAATGTCCCAGGCTGCCTTCTCAGAGCCAGCTCTGTTAATTTCACTGACGACCCATACACAGGAACAATTTGGCAAACTCTTAAGGAAAAAAAATGGAAGTACAGGTTTTGTCTGTTAGATAAATCAATTAATCAATCAATTATTTCAAAGTCTGTAAATTCGTTGGTCAGAAAAGAAGTACATGCCCAGAACAGTAGCAAAGTGGTTCAACTGCTAAATAATTGAAAGGAAAGTTCATTAAAGATGTAAGAGAATAAGTACATCAATTACCTTTTTCCACATCTCATCTCTGCTCTTGTTGTAGTCTCCAGTTCCAGGAAGATCAAGCAAAGTAATGTGTTCCAGCGTATCTTTGCAGTTTGGCACCTTAATTGTCACACACTTCACCACTGGCCAGAAACACTCACCAGGTTTCAACTCATCATGTTGAATGTAACAGCCAATCGCATCAAAGAGTTCTGCAGCCTGTTAAGATACCATTTAAATTATATTCACTAGTTTATCAAGGTGTCTACTTCATTTCAGACCATCAGAAAATAGTGTCACTTACGGTGTCATATGAAAGTGTTTTTGTGCATGACATCAGAAACTCTGGAATATCTGAAAAACGGTCATCTTTTACAAGCTCGTCAAAATCCTCCATTTCAGCATCTTCTCCATACAGAGCGATGAGCTTGTCTTTTGATGCACTAACCAGATCATCATTCCTTTCCTCTTTGTCATCTGATAAAATATCTAAGATGCTCTTCAGCTCCCCCTCCCAGTCCTACACAGGCATAAAATTAGTCAGATTAAAACAACAAGGGTAACAGCTGAGAGCAGCATGGTCTTTTTTTTTTACCAGCCCCCCTCTTATTGGTTGATGAAACAGTCCTCAAGGGCAAATCAGACTGAGACAGCAGAAACAAATCTGAGCCATGTGCTTGAACTTGCAAAGGATAGTTTCGTCATGAACACTGAACTAGAAGAAGAAGAAGTAGAAGTACATTCTTTTTATAGCGGTAAAATGGAAAGGAACTATGTTTTAGGCACCTTTTTTGAAATGAAGTCAATCTCAGCTGTGTAGCTGGAATTGGTCATATTGGCCTCCACTTGTATGATGACTGATGTGCAAGCACAAATGGTCCCAGAGGGCAACAACATCTTCTCACCCAGAATGGCATTGATCAAGGAGCTCTTTCCAGATCCTGTCTTTCCAAAAACTCCAACGACTGTTTTCTTCTTACAGTGTTTGTCTAGATCTGAAATGATGTTCCTGTATAGAGTGATATTTATAATTAGCTGAACATTTACCAAATTATGATCTCTGTCTTCTTAAGAGGGTTAACAGGGACTTACATGATGTAATTTAAGAATTCTCTGTTAGATGACTTGTCCAATTCTCCTCTGAGTTTGTCTTGAACTCTCTCCATTATCAGCTTTGTCTTTCTCATGGCTTTAATCTCTGTAAGAGTATAATTCAAAAGTGGATGAAAGGACTTAGTACTGATCACTCTGACCTGCAAAACATCCGATGAGATATGAATACTCACTTTGAAGGATGAAGTGGTAGAAGATTTGAAAACAAAGGGCTGACTAAAATGTTCAAATTATGCAACAGCAGCAATATAAACCAAATGATAATTTTAATGAAATATGTCTTACCTGGCCTGTCTGTATCAGAATAAAATCTTTTATTTGTTTGCTTGGAATCATAGTTGGAGGTGGAAGTAGCATTGTAAGCTCTCTTAACACCTAAGAATGAAAAGTTGACCGTTACCCTTCATATCAGTAATTGTTCTTCTTCAAGAGAGAGAGAGATCACACTACAGATAAGAATAAGCTAAGATTTCAGTTAAGCAAACAAGATGAATAAATAAAATTACCTTTTGTAGTCATGTTCGTAAGAATGGTCCTAGAGTAATAACTCTAAACCTCTGTTGAGAGGAAAAGTCAACCATTAAAATTAAACAAAAGTTAGCATATTATATTACGAAAATTACCAACAAGCACTTTACTGTTAATCTACATGACAATCTTTCTACATGAATGATGTCTGTACTTTTGGTTACACTGATGTGAAATTCTAATCTAAAGCATAGAACAGTGTCGGGTTGTTTACTTCATGTCTTTCCCCTGCCTAAGAACCAGATGAGCCCTTGTGGCGTCATCCTGGGACAGAGGGGGATGCCTGTGGAGGTGATACAGCAGCTGTAGAGAGCATTACTTCTTTACTTTATAACAGGGGAAAGTATCTATGGCAAGAAGTTATTCTCTGGGGTACAACAAAGCACTTCAATTTCACAGATGGCACAAACAGCAGTAGTTTGGTTCCATCAGGTGTATGCATAATGATCTGTGCAAATTTAATATGCCATTTAAGTAAATTTTGGTATGTTTTCCTAATTTGTGAATAAAGTATCTAAACAATTTCCATGTTACATGAGTCCCTCATCACCTCCCAAAACTGATTGATGCAAATATGGATATACAGATATATATGGATACCTTGCCAGCACAAACTTTTTCACTCATGCAATGTTGATAGTATTCTTTTATAAAAATCAGCTTGCCTTTGGTTTCAATAACACTTTCACACATATTTACTTTCTACAAAGGATAAAACATTTGCTAAACATGATAATTCTATAAGACTTTGAATGAATATGTCACCATCAAGACCTTGCCTGCATCATAACGTCCTTAAAATTCAGGGGGGTATTCCAAGCAAGTGGTTTAGTGACTAACCCAACTAAGTTAACTAAGTAGTAGTTAACTAAGTAAGTAGTACAACTCATAATAGAGGAGCCCTATTGCTTCATTCTCTTAGCAAAACAAAGCCATAGGGCTCTTCTATTAGGAGATTTACCTGAGTTAACTTAGCCGGGTCAGTCATTAAACCACATACTTGGAATACCCCCCAGGTGTCTGAGCAAGACAAGGTCAATGGCAGTTTTTAAGGTCAAGGTGCAAAACTGACAATATCCAAAAGTCTCTGCCCTGTATCTGAAGCATGGATGCAAAAGAACCTGAATAACCTGAATACCAGTATATAAAAAAAGTACATACAAACACACACACATTTCTGCAGCAAATTGTGTCACACAGTAACAGCACAGTGAAAGTGAATGTGTTTAGGTGGACATAGTAAAATAAATAATTAAAAGGGACAGATGGATACTACAATAAAAAGAGTGGAAGCTTAAATAAAAAACCCAAGTGGATACTACAGGTGGCTACTATAATGGAAATATAGTACTGTTATTATTATATCATATATTTAACATGATATACAATAAACATATAACATAATTTTGAGCTAAGAAAAGTTAAATCTGCAACTGGATGTTGAATCCTACTATGTGTAAAAGGAGACTAAGGAAGACCTCACCAACTTGGTTGATAGAAACACTCCCTCTGGTTCCTCCACAGTTGCACTAGTTTATGAAATGGTTGAAATGCAGGGGGTGGAACATAAGTATACTGCAATTCCATTTTCCAAGTTTTGATTGGAGAGACTTTGAACCACCCAATGTTAAAGGCATGTCTGCACCAGCTCCTCATTGGCACACAGACACAGTTCTCAACTCCTCCCTCGATTTTATGGTATTATTGTAGAATTTTATTTTATGGTCCTCTACCAAAGGAGATATGCATGGTCTGGACAGAAACAGCTTCCAAGTGGCTTGAGTGACTTAATACAATAGTGTTTATGCAGTAAATGATGGCTATGCATTAGATTTAATCTGTTATGCTTATCCTCTTTCTTTCTTCTAATCCAGTTTACTCTGGCATGTCCTTGCTGGCTAGATAATAGTTTTCAAAAGCAAAACAAGAAAAGACAGATCTGTCCTTTTCTGTGGGTAAACAACCTGCTTGGGTTGAATCCAGTAGCCCACAGGGCGTGTGACAATTAACACTGCTTTTTTAAATCTACCTTTGAGGTAATGATTAAAAAACAAAACAAGACAAAAAAAACCCAAAGTCCGTTACAGGCCCCTAATGCAAGTTCCTGTTTGCTTGAACACCACGCTCCACAAATATTATGCAAAATAGCTGTAGCTACCTTTTACTAATGTAAAACATATTTAACTTTTGAAGTCATCCTGGACCTCAGGATGTTTAGTTTGAAGGAATAATGAGATCTCAGCATCTAGATGTGTCATTAACAATCAACTGTTTGCTTCAGTTACATACTACCTTACTAACTGGAAAAATATAAACTAATTTAGAGCTGGAAAAGCAGTGTCACGGTTTGTAGGAAATTTTGGAGGCGTTCACAGGTTTTCCCAGTTTTATTAAAATGAAACCTGAAACAAAAGACTTGTAGGATTTGAAACAGGATTCACAACGCAGGATTCTTGACACAAGACTGACAATACAACTCAATTCCACATAGAGAAAGACAGGTGTGGTAACATAGACCATCGTTTCAGTATTCTACAAGTGGGTAAAAGCTGAACTTCAAAAGATTGTCGTCATTCGAAAGTGGTAAGAACATACAAAATGAAGTCTGCACACTACTTAGTATTCCTTAAAATAAGCATTTTAAACTATTCTACTAGTGCAATCATGTAGCCAAAGCCTCACATACTCCTATCAGAATGAATGGGGCTAACAGGCTAAAAGTATAGGGAATGTATATTGTTGGTGTAGATCGAGGCTGCTTGTTAGGTTAGATATGAAATCAAGGGAAAAGATGTGAAGCTAAATCTTGAAAATCTTGGTTTTGCATGTAAGGCTTTCATGCATTCTGTTCCCTTTTTAAAACTCTTACCTCTGTATCTGAAATCTTAAAATGAGAAAAGGGATATTTTGTAATTTTATGCTATATGCAAAAAACAAAACTGATTGTAAACTGTTGCACCAGGTATTTTGACTGTGAATGATCAGAAAATATCACCTATATACACAATATTGATCAAATTTAGCAAAGATAAGCTGGTTCCCTAATTCCCAAACATTGTATGTAAGTGGAATTTAAATCAAAATTCTACGCATATTTGTTTTGTGCCTTTCTACAGGCAAAACCAGACATAGTATGTACAAAACACTGAACACTTTGACACGAAGAGCTGCCACCTCTCTCCCAAAACACAATAATCTATATCCAATCTTGCACTTCCACTCTAAGTGGATGACTAGGAGCTATTTGCCCTCTTAATGATAACAATTTTCATCTTGCCTTGGGCAGCTGTAATTTGTGTATTCTTATATATTTCTTGCCTGTTTTTCACCATTCCTTCTGTTTTCTTTTTTTTTTTTGTTCAGAGGAAATATCCTCTCCCTCGATTTTTGCTAAACTGCAGCTGTGAACCCAATTGTGCCTGTGGAATTCAGCTCTGCCTGAACGTGTTTCAGTTATTTAATTGGGAGAGGCTGCTGTGTATGTGTGCATGTGTGTGTATCACCCACCACATCCTGTTTAGGTGTTTTGGAACAGTGTGGGTTTGTCTGTGTGTGTGTGTGCGTCTGTGTGTGTGTGTGCGTGCATGTGTGTGTGTGTGCGTGTACGTGTGTGTGGGTGAGTGTGCGTGTGCGTGTGTCTGTCTGTCTGACTGTCTGTCGGTCATAAGACTATAAGAATATCCTGGAAACATACTCTTGATGGTATTACATTGATAATTGTACTGAAGTTATAAACCTGCAGAAACACACAGAGTTCAGGCAGCTTTGGGACTCTGACAAGAAAGAAACAACCTTTGTGAGAGGAATGTCTGTATGAATATGTTTGCGGTCTTCTCTCTTTAAAGGTTTTTAATAATATTATTATCATTATTATTATTATTATTATTTTTTTTTTTTTTATTATTTTTTGTCTGATCGACAAAAAACATACACACAAGTGTCATGCAAAGCTATTTGTTCAAACAGTGGCAATACTTAGATAAAGTCTATTCCGTTCCCAGGTTGTTGTTTTCTTTTAAATAAAAGACGCTAAACAGAAAAAACAACATCCAGCTACATGGCGATAATAAACACTATGACAGCTTGAGAGAAAGGGAGCTCTGGTTTCTCTTATAAATATGGATACAATTGTACAATGACCTCGATGTAATTCGTTTTTGCATGTAAAGCATGACTGTGGTCTGAATACAGTACATAAATAAAATATTACTATTCATAAATCAAGACAACAAGCAATTATTCATACAGCACATACTGTACTGCATATATTTTGTGGGAAGTTAATCACTTTTCTGGGATTTGTATAACTGAGGCAGAGGTTTGGTGGATAGGGAAATCTACTGTGAGAAACAGCAGTATGCCGTTAGTTTATCAGGTTGCTTGGTTTGGACACGCCCAGGGTTCTCTTCTTCTGCTGGTGCTTTGTAATAACGTGTGTGTGTGTGGGGGGGGGTTGTTTGTTTGTTTTTTTTTACAACCGAAAGTCATCGTCTCTGGTTTCCCAGTAAACGAAAGCGAGAGAAGCGAGAGAGATGAATCTTGTACTTTAAATGCAATAACAAAGTATATATTTACAGAAATTCGGCTTTGTCATCAATATTGAGACAGTAAGAATAATCTTCTTAAAAAGAAAAAAAAAATCCTGCCCACCGTCACGGACAATAATATCTATCCAGAAATGAAGTGTTGACGACAATGTCTACACACCATCACTGAGACGCACTTTGCGAAATAACGGTAGCTGCTTCGTCAGAAACTATATATTAAATGTTATTGCCAATACAGGATGAAACTAATAACAGCAAATTGTAAAATGGGAAACCATGACGGTATGTCCTGGTGACAAGTAAAGTTAAGATGAAGTGTTCGTTTCATTATAGGAATAACATAAGGTAAGAAATCGGTATTGTCTGTTGGCTGGACACTTTTTGAAGTTCGCCTCATATTACACATATACGCTAACATCGATTGCATTTATTTATGACGATATTTTATCAAGTTAATGAAAGTTAATTTCAGCAGTTATTTACCTTTTGCAGCAGGCAATCAGTTGACTTGGTTTGTTCCCGCGTTGTTCTGTCCTTTCCAGAGCAACGTTCATATGGACAACTGCGCATGATCACACATAGCTGCTCTACCTACTCAAGTAATTAAACAGGGATTACTTAATATGCGTGAGTTTATCAATTTTTTAGACGTCACAAATCTGCCGTTACTAAATTATTCTAAGTGAAAAGAACATCTGTAAGAGTGACTTAAATTAACTTTGTTTAATGAGTTAGGATATCAATTACTTTTTACAGTGTAGCAGCTTTAGATCTTAAGATTTTGGAAAGTGTCCTAGCTTGTCCCTGTAGCCAGTTTCATATGACATTGCTGTAATCTTAATTTTCTGGGTAATACAATATATCCCACTGATATTAACCCACTTCATGCAGAAAATTTCAAATCTTCACACACCCAGTCTGTTACATGCATGTGACAATGCCATTTTCAAAACAAAACAACTGTCCAAAACAGTGTCCAAAGTACCCATTGCTGAATTACACTTAGATGATTGGCTGAAACCAAAACCTTATTGTATAATTCGTTTAACAACATTTTATGACGCTTTAGTCACCGAAAGCAGTTTGTGATCTCCAACCTTGCAAGCATGATTTGCACAGACTAAGACAGACAAGGAAGTCTGTAGGCAAGAAGATTTGAATACAAAATAGACTCTGGAGGGAAGTGTAATACTTTGAGTTCGGCCGTTAGACAATGCCAATATTCTTACGCCACATACCAATTAAATCTTTTAAATTTTAAGTGGAGAATGCACAGAGAACTCGTAACTGTAATTTTGTTATTCAGGGCACCTGTGTTCAGCCAATTATCACATAAACATGACAAAAAACAAAACACAGAAAAAAAGTTATTTCTAAAAATACCAAATACCAAAAGTACCATCTCTCTTCTACAAATATTACATCAGCATCTCCATTTTGAACACTATATGTAAATAAAAAAAATTCCATGTCATTATTGCTGTATATTGAGTGATTTAGTAGTGGACTGTGTTTTTGAGGGATGTTTTGTGAGACAATATGGTGTCACATATGAAATGGCAGCAATTCGTGAAATCTATAGCACATCGGCGGTTTCTCAAAGATTAATCATATATGTAGCTGAGGAGGTGAGAGGCCTTTTGATTCATCAGTTATAAAAATTTGACCACAAAACATCAGAGATAAATATTTTCTGCTAGATGTGTCGTGACTGTTATAAACCTCACTTTTACATTTCACCTGACAAATGGCCTTTGTAAACAGTGTACTGTCATAACAGCCAGCACATTCAGATCAGGAAGTTCACCTTCCAACATCAGTCATACAGTCAGTCCGGATCAGACGGAGTGTCACAATTTTGTAGATTGTATGTGTGAGCACTGTCGTCCTCTACTGGTTTACTGACATAACTACTGGACCCAGGAGAGAATAGCTTCAGTATACTGCCAGTGATGGTGGAGTGGCTATTAGATAAGGACGGCTTTCAGGCGTTTCAAAGCTTCTTTGCAGTCTTTCAGTGCGTCACATTTCCATTTTTTTTTTTTTTTTTTTTTTTTTTGCAATTGGTTTTGAAATTAAATGTCTTCTGTGAAATGACTACATTTCTTTTAAAAAAAGAAATGGATAAATGCAAAGGAAGCTAAAAACATTTAAAATTATTGATTTTCGATATTTTATGCTAGAAGGGCTGGATAATTTTCTTCGTCTCAAATTTACAGGTTGGTCCAGGTATTTGTTGTTTTGCTTTGGGGTTTACAGCTAGTTATACTCTGCTGTGGTGGAACGGCAGTGACGTATAATGTCCTCTTGTGTTTGCCGTAGTTTAGGAGCAACGTTCACTCTTCATCGCGTAATACAACCAAATCAAACACGGTAAAGAAAACCTCGATGGTCTTGAGCATCTTAAGTGATATCTTTTTTTCTCTTCCAAAAGTCCGTCGTTTTTTGTTTGGGATGCTTTGTGCCGCTGCAGCAGAGAGGAATAAGGAACCTATTTTGTCTGTGCTAAGGAGCTGTGTGGATCCACATAAAGTTTTAAATGCTTTAGAAATTTCTTCAGGGACAGGACAGCATGTCGTGCACTTTGCTCTTGCATTACCGAAAATCACATGGCAACCATCTGAGATCGACGCACAATCTATGTCCAGGTGAGTGTGTATGAAAGTCTGTGTTGTGCATACATGTTGTTGGCTGGAATTGTTTGTGGCCGGTTCCGTCTGTTATGACGCCTATTGGTGCATTGCGTTTAGATATTTACTTATTCTTTTCCCACGGAGAGCATAAAGGATGAACACTTATTAACATTAAATAAAATCTACAAGCATAGAATGAGTCATACCAGAAGCAATATGGAACCTCAGTAATTTATTCAGTTACGTTCATAACAGGCGAAGCATCACCTTCTGTTGACATCCATGGGAACCTTAAAACGTAATTGCTTTTTTAGTGATTACCAGCTAACCACAGCATTTGTAGAAGTTGAAGACCCTCAAAGGCTCTCGTGTAAAAGCATATCTGAACGGTAACGGGCAGTAAGTTTAAGAGTTTGGTCTGTATATCGAGATGACGTTGTTGTTAAATTGCAGTATTGAGGCCTACAGAAAGCATCACAAAGTGCAGAATGTGAAGGCACCGATTTATCTGGATGCGTCGCAGTCATGGGAGCAGTGGGGAGGGGTGCAGCCAGAATCGCTTGACCTCATCGTTAACATTAACATGATCCACATCTCTCCTCTGGGCTGCACACAGGTAAGGATTACACTCACCTGCACAATTTTCACTGTTCAAAGACATTGTAAACACATTCAAGGAACAGAGGGGAGGTTAACAGTGTTTAAGATTGCTGCTCTGAAGAAGGGTCTATGAGACCCGTACAGGGAACTGTTTGCTGTAGCTCTTTGGTATTAAAGGGAAGAAATAGCTTAATGACCTCCCTGATCCAAGCTGTGTTGTCTTACAGGGTTTATTCAGAGGAGCGGGGAAGATTCTGAAGCCACAAGGATTACTTGTCACCTATGGGGTATAGAGCTTTAAATGTTCTTAGTACAACTGTGAATATAAATGTCTCTGGGTGATAAGTGTTTTTTTTTTTTTCTTTTGGTTTTCGTGTTGTCATTCAAGTAACATTGTCCCTGTAGCAGTTTAGTCTGTTCTCTGAGTTATGTTCCTGAATGTTTTCTGTACTGTGTACTGTGATATTATGACACAATACACCCCAAACTGCAGACAAACTGACAAAAATCACCTGGTTCTCTCCATAGCCCTATTCTGTGAATGGCCAGATCACACCGCAGAGCAACCTTGATTTTGATTATAGTTTGAGGACAAGGTTGGTAACACCTAGCTCTCCTCAGGTCCTCTCAAAATTAAACCAGTTGATGATTTAAACAAAGCGCCTGAGTTTATTTTACCTGACATAATTTTTTTTGTTCTTTCTTGTGGTTTCCCACAGGAATCCTGAGTGGGGACTCAGAGATGTATCGCTTCTCAATTCTCTTGCCAACGAAAATGGCATGTATCTGGAGAAAATGGTGAGCGGTTCCATTTTTTCAGAAGAAATATCTTACTGTTTGGGTCTCAGGATGTTTGTGTTGGTCTTAACAATATACTCTCATACTCAATAAATATGTCAGGTATATCATCAGGTTCTTATATTATGATTTACCTGATTGCTCTATTCATTTGAGGTTCTGTGATGCTAACATGCGCTCATTTCTCTGTGAATTCCCATTTATAGGTGGATATGCCTGCTAACAACAAGTGCCTTCTGTTTCGTAAGGAGAGCGTGGTGTAGCATGACTTGAGAAAGATGTAATGTTCTCAAAGGAACGCCCTGCTTTTCAGGAGAGCAATATGAAAGCTTTTTCATTTTAATGTGACACTGTAATCCACACACAAGGAGTCACAAAGATTTTAAGGCACTGTTACCAGTTACATTATTGCTCTCAGTGTTGTCAAAGGCATAAGTATTAACAAACATCATAAAAATTCATAGGCCACTTTAAAGCCTCTTAGCTTTTGTGAGCCGCGTGTACACATCAAATGCTAAGATGAACTATGCTGAGCAAAACCACTGTGGAAAAATCCAGAAATAGTGACAGGGAATTTTGTCACTGTATCTTTTCATAACCGTAAATGTCTGATCTCATGATTAAGTGGCCCATGTTTTGCCTCTGATTGAAAAGAAGAGTTATTACAGCAGGTGGATCTATAACTGAAACTTGTTTTCGTTCGGTTGAACGTTATAAATTGAAATGTCCGGCCTTTCTTGGCAGATGTGCGGTCAGAGGTGAAACTGTCGTGTGATAAATATTTAAAAATATGTTGGCTTACAACACTTTTTTTTCCACTCTTAAAATCATCAGCACGCACTAAGCTTCATATTGTGATTTTGATGTTTAGCCTGGCATTTAATAATTATTACTCTGTACCTTGGGGTATATGTAAAACTCAGAGTTTTTTTTTTTCCCGAAATGATTCTTTCATCAGTTTTGATCAGGATGTGGGATGAAGGTGTGCATTTGGCGCATTTCACACAAATAGCATTGGAATTGTATGTTAAAAGTGTTGTCAGTCTTTTGATGAACTAATTCTCAATGACCAAATTTTAGTGTTTTGAATATATTATCACTTGCACTTCTCACCTTACTGTAATCTGCAGGGTTTAAGCATACCCATCATTCACTAGAGCTCTGTTACTGTGTTTCATGATTTTTTTTTTTCTTTAATTAACCCAGTTTCTTTCCTACTGATAAAATGAAATATTTTTTCGCCTTATGAAGACTGATGAGTTCATGTGCTGCCTGTGTGGTTGCTTACACTTAGGAAACCAGATAAAATGGTTAATAAAATCAGTGTAGCTGAGGATTTTTGTGTGCTGTTCAGTTTTCTTTCCTCATTTTATACCTCTGACACTAAAGCACAACACCTACTTTTTTTAATCTTGTGTTATATTAATATGTTAATCAGGTAAGTATTTGCCATTGTATACTTATATATCCAGTATAAACAGGGAGGGTTATTGTATTGTAATGTAGTTGTCTGTTACAGGAAAACGTGATGTACAAGAGTATCGTAATTGCTGAGAGAAGTGCAGTTATTACACCACAGGGGGGCAGTGTTATCTCAGTGAATTGTAATGGTGAAACGGTAAAAGGTAACCAAACGGATCAAGCAATAGCGAAACAAGTCTTGCATGGGTGAATACACAGATAGCATTAATGACTGATTTAATCTTGAGTGTGTTTGCATTTTAATTCTAAAAGATGAATAAGAATTGCACCGATGTTTTGTTTTCTTTTGTTTTCTTTACCTTATATCTGGGCTTGGATTCATTGTATCATGGTTGAAATTTTAGCAAAGATTTAACTAGTAATTTACCAATGATCAGTCTATTACTCATTCTTTTGACATTAGTCATGAAACTTTTTTTTAAACACACAGTGATCTATGTGGAGAGGTTGTGTGTGTGTGTGTGTACTGTCATTAGAATTACTTGAACAACCATAACAAAACAACCATAGATCCTTAAATTTACATACTATTTATCCATACTGCGATGATAAGATTACAGTGAAATGTTTCAGGGAAAAGTTCATTCATGCAGTTAGCCCATTGCTGGTTTAGCACACAGTGCCAAGACAAAACATTTGTGAAAGGACTGAGTAAGTTAATGTTAGAACGTCAGAGTAAGAGAGAGAATTTGCCAAGCAACAGTGGACTGGCTTACATACCACCGTGTGTGTTTTGACATAGCCTGTAAGCCTGCCACTCAGAGTCCAGAGCAAGCCCCATTACGTCACCGCTTATGCGCATGTGAGTGTGTGATCAAGATTCACCAAGCACATGCTCATATTTTCACTTCATTTCATCTGCTGATTCAGCATAACAGAAACAAACATGTCACAGATTGAGACAGTAAACAAAAAGTAAACCTGAAAGTGTAAAAATGATCATTATGTCCAAACGTCTGCCACACTTGATTTGATTATGTGTTACCCACTGTATTTATTTATCCCTAACACATCATTAGTCTGATGTGTGGCGTTGTTTACGTAACATGACCTCTCCACATAGATCGCTCCCGTTCCCTTTTAGATCCAATCCCACCCCCGTCGCCCTGTGACATAGCACTTCTCTTTGACCAGTTATTATCACACCAGCCAAAGTGTGTGCGCTTGATGTATGCAACCAAAAGCTTTCATTAGCTTTCACTCTGTAAACCCTAAATTTCAGTGCTTGCCAACATACCAACTGTATCTCGGTTATAACTGATCGAATCTCCTCTCTAGAATGAGGATCTCTCTGCAGTCCGTCACCTGCTGGTGGCAATAAATTCTTCCAGTAAATAGCCAGTAAGCAACTCTCTTATGTTGCTTTTATTTTTTAAAACTTCACTGAGCTCCTTTGCTGTTTTTCGTGGTCACTGCGCTGGGACGAGGGAAAGGGGAAAGGGCAGTACCATGATAGAGGCACTCAGGGTAAAGTCTGATTTACTCATGCTCTGTTTGAGGGGCTGATTTGTTGTCAGATGAGGTTGACTACACCGACCTCTCCCTATTGTATCCCATAATAGAAACAGCCGTTTCAGCACAGGAACTGAAGGGTTTTTTTCTCTTTTTTTTTTTTTTCAAAAGAGTGAGAAACACAGTGTTTGGAATCATGGAGTCAATAGGACAGTCTGTCCCTCTCAATGCCCAGCCCAGGGCGGCAGCCTCTTTTAATGGTTTCCAGCTGAAAAAGGTCTGAGGTTCTTTCGCTCTCTCTCTCTCTCTCTCTCTCTCTCTCTCTCTCTCTCCCTCTCTCTCTGAAAAGACATCTCGCTCTGTGTGTGTGTGAAGGATTGCACGACATAACATGAATAAAAGACGACAAGGGCTGGAAATTTTCATGTACAGACACCCCCTCTCCAGCCACCACCACCACCATTGAAAAGAAATGTGTGTGTTACGTCCTATCTAAAAAAACCAGGGCACAAACCAAATGGTTCCCAAACGTTTATTCATTATTTTCATATTTTAAAAAAAGGATTCTAATACATTTGGAACAAGGTTTTGGCACATTTTGAGTCAGATTACACGTACGAGACCTATGGCACCGTTACAAGCTATTTATATTCTGTTTATGGGGGAGTCTGGTAAACTATCATAAGTACACTATGTAATAAATACTTAACAAGCTTCCCTCCCACATGATTATTATTGTATCAGTGCCTTTCACTTTTTCTTTTTTTTTTTTTTATTTAAGGTCAGTCAGAAGTCAATGAAGTTCCTTATGGCTTATCTCTTAGGGATATCACTGAAGAACTTAGGTTCCCTCCCTCCTTTAATCCAATCTATCCATGTCAGAGTCTAACCTTTAGGATGGAGGAAGAGGAAACACAACTGGCTGTAGGAATTTTCCATAAACTGTTTGGACTGTGCCTAAAAAGAAAAAAATCTCTGGTTTGGTGTTAACTATGCAGTTGTAAATTACTTGGGTATCATAAAAGGCTTTGGAGTGCCAGCAGATCTGGCGGCAACCAAGTGATCTTTGAGTGTGTTTATCAGATGGAGTATGTATTAGCCGCTAACTGGAGCTGTCGGGACAATGCAGATCCAATGGCTAATCACAAGCCTCTCATACACTTATTTTGATGAAGCAAAGGTTAACCCGCTTGTCTAATGAGTTACGAGAATTTTAAGGACAAAAGGTACCAAATGGTATCAGTAGCTAAGACCATAAATACTGAAGGAAGTGACATACTAGAATGGTGAAGGAATTCCACTCTTCTGGGATCCAAAAATTTCATTGATTTAAATGTGAGGAGAATTGATTTTAGAGGAAGTGAACATTTTTTGTTTGTTCCTGTATAAGGGTTTTTTCCCCTTCCAGTTTAATCTCTTAGATTAATAGACTGAGTGACACAGAGAGCCAGCCCCTGATCCAGACAGTGAGGAAGAATATCTTATTAGTCATTGATCGGTGAAAAATGATTACCCATAAAATCTGTCCTTTGAACCAACAGACAGTCTATAAATAAAGCGTAATTAACACGTACGCCTGTTGCAATTACCTTGATGTTACACCGGCCATAAAATGGTAGAAAACAACAGCTGTTTTTTTCCTCTCTTAGAGGTCACACAGTAGGAGTTGCATTTTTTCAGACTTTGGCACTGGACTATAACTGCAGGTCAAGCCTGCCCACCCTGGAATAAGTAGCTCACCTGTAATTTGGCCATAAGAGTATGAACCGGGAGCTCTTGTGAGCAGTTTCTCCAAATCACCTGGACGGTTGTTTATCTCTGTACTCAACTTTCCCCCACCCAATTCTGTCACTACATCAGGTGAGTGTGTTGATTAAAGTTTCTTTAATTTAATGATCTAAGAAGTCATGTCGGAGTTTGTCCACGTGATGATTTACATTTTACTTGGCTTCACAGGTGGGATAGTGCGAGAGAGCAGTTTGAACAGTGCTAGAAATGAGAAATGTGTTTTTGACCGCATTGGCATATAATTTACAGTTATGCTCATAGTTTAAACATTTGTTGCAAACTAAATCAGTAACTACCTCGAACGCGAGCTGAAAGGTTCCTTTCTATTTTCTTTCTTTTGTAAAAGTGCGACAGCATTTTTTTTTGTTTTTTCATGGTTTTTGGTTTACTCTTGCCCTTTGAGTTACTGGTTAGAAAAGTAACAAACTGCAAACTTCAAATTTCGTCTCTCTAAGAAACCAGTCCAGGAGACAACGCAAGCCGTTCTCTCTGATCTGAAAAGTAGCCGTGCCTGTTCTTTTAAAAGTTTTGTACGTGTTCAACCTCTTTAGTATAACATTTGAGTAATATTGAAGTAACACATTGCAATATAATCTGATCGTATTTTGGAGGCAACCCGACAAACTATAAATTTCAATACCACAACCTTACACTTGATACCTGTTTTTTAAGTCACTTAGCTTCAATCCATTATGTAACAAAATTAGAAGCTGAAGTGCTGAAATGGCAATAAAATAATCTTTATTATCCAATTAATTATCATAAGTTGATAACATACAGAAGTGCAATGTGCATTTGAGTTGTTAAATGATACAATTACTCTATCTAGTTATACAGACTGTATAAACTGTAGCATTATAAATTTCAGAATGCAGAAAAAAGAGATTTGCAATCATTTCATCGGCTTTGTTTTGAGACAAATCGCTGTTCTTTTACCATATTAGCACTCAGTGATTCTTGTACAAGCACAGAGCCGTAAACAACCACCACTCCCAAGGTCCTGAGGGCGAATTCCCTGGGAGAGTATGACAACAGAATTATACAGAATAAGGTAGAGAGAGTATGATAAGAGAATTATACAGAATAAGGGAGAGAGAGAGTAGGGCGAGACAGTTATACAGAATAAGGGCGAGAGTATGACGAGACAATTATATAGGAAAAGGGAGAGAGATTATAAAGAGAGAATTATATAAAACGAGGGAGTGAGAGACTATGACGAGAGAGTTAAACGGAATAAGGGAGAGAGTATGACGAGAAAATTATACGGAATGAGAGAGAGAGAGAGAGAGAGAGAGCGAGAGAAGGAAAGCAGGAGAGTGTGTGAGAGAGCATTAAAAAGAATAAGAGAGTGTGAGCTAGCTCGGCTAGCTGCTAGAAAGAGAGAGAGAGAGAGAGGTTATGCAGCCACAATAATATCAGTGGATAAATGGCAATGTGGCAATGCTTACCCATATGTGAGGGGTGCACCTGAATCTCTGCGCAAAGCTTAGCGATGTTCGGCAAAATTACAGACAGTAAAGGCCTAGGTCTTCCTCAACAGCATCCAGTCTTTGACAATATTGAATCTTAATTGATGTCAAAGCAGAGAAGCCATCCTCACACAAGTTGTTGCAAAGGGCATGACCACTCTCAAGGCTTGCTTTTCTGGGGCCAGGTATGCCATCATAACATCAACCCAAGAATCAATGAGTGGCTGTCGTTTAAACTGCAACTGCAGGTCTCCGTCAGATGACAGGTCAATCAGCTGCTCCTGCTCCTGGAACGACAGCTGTGGGACAGGGTGGGGAACTTCGAAAGGGTTGCGAATACACATCTATGATGTATCCATAGGTGGGGAGTATTTCCGTAGCTGCCCGGCAAGATGGTTGAGGTGCTCCATGATCAGACTTTTCACATGTGCACGCGTGACCATGTTGTTTTCCTCCAAGAATGCACGAAGGGTAGAGAAACACAGGAGTGTATTCCCATTCACACAGTTTGCCCAGAATAGTGGCTTCTTTATCATGGCCTCTACCTTGTCCTGTGAGTTGAAAAGGGTAACACAGAATCCCTGCAGACCTAAATTCAGTTCATTTAGAGCAGAGAAGATGTCAGCCGGGTAAGCAAGCTTCTGCAGAAACTCCTCGTCGTGCAGATTGGAGGCCAAAGGAAACGGGCTGTCTTCGAAGAGCCGCTGAAGTTCGTCTCGCGGCTCAAATAGCCTTGTCAACAGTTTGCCTCGTGGTAACCAGCGCACTTCGGTGTGTAGCAGTAGCGCTTTGTGTTCGCTGCCCATCTTGTTGCTCAGTATACTGCAGTATAATATACTGCGAAGAGCCTTGAATCTAGGGGACAAGCTTTAATGAAGTTGACGATCTTCACTGAATCATTCAGGACAGAGCGTAGGTCATCTGGCATGTTTTTGGCCGTGAGGGCCTCCCTATGAATGCTACAACGTAACCGACGGATGGATGGACAGACGTTCTTAACGTGATCTATGACCCCAGTGTGCTTCCCCTGTCATCACTTTGGCCCCACCAGTGCGTACTCCCATGCACTCCCACTCCTGCGGCTCCATTCGATTCCAGTGTTCAGCATAAAGTTGTCAATTAAACTGAATCTGTCTTCTCCTGTTGTACAGGTAGTAAAGGAGGTGACAGAACAAAAAATCTTCACATACAGTGCCTTCAAAAAGGTAATGAACGTAGATCGGTAGATTAGCTGGGTTTGCAACATCTACTGACTCATCGACTTGCAGAGAGTAAAACTCGCTGCTTTTCACGCGATGGACTAACATAGTGAGGATGTATTCAGATGTTGTATCAATGCGGTGCGACACAGTGTTGTTGGAAAGCGGGATCATGTTCAATTTTTTTGCTTCCCTTTCCCCAATCAAGCATTCCGTCATATCTTTCACAGCGGAGAAGCAGACATCTTCAGCAATGGAGTTAGGTAGGCCCTTTCTGGCAATTCGGTAACCAACCAGATATGATGCTCTTAACGCCTTTTTAATCGACCCCACGCCAGAATGCAGTTGCAGTTGTTTTTGGCTCTTCTTTAAATCCTCCATTCTCATTTTAAAAAAGGTAACAGGCATTTCTCTAAGATGGGCATGTTTAGTGTGCAAGTGACAACGTAAATAAGGGGGCTTGAGACAACTGTTAGCAACACTTCAAAATACACTACGCGCTGTGGCTTTTGATAATTGGCGTCAACAGTCCAAGTGAACCCTAAACTCAATTAGTTATCATCATATTTTCATCTTTTCCCAGTGTGTTGTGGTGGCTCACTCTCCCTGTCTCTTTTGCCTCTTTGCCTTGAATATGGGTCTCTGCTGTGCCCTCCTTCCTGATCCTCCTTTTCAGTCTCTCTCTCCTCACTCTCCTCCTGTTCCTGTTCTATTTCTCCCTGGCCCATTCCCTCCGTTTCTCTGGTCTCCGATCACTTCACACACTCAACCTTTACATCTCCTCCCTCATTACTGATATCCAAATCCAGATGAACAACGTTACGTTTTTGCATGGCAGTTTTCCCAATTTTAACCAGTTGTACATGTTTGCACACACGCTAATACTTAGTTAGCCACAGGCTAGACTAGCTACCAGTAATGAGAGGCAATGGCTAGAACTTTAGTACATGACACACCCACTTTAGTACATGACACACCCCCTGAGAATGACGCATGCTATGCGTAACCCTATCCACAGCCCTAACCATAGCCATAGTGGGCGTGTCATATAGTAGGTGTGTCGTGTAGTACTGCAGGTCTTCCGTTAGACCTACTTGAGGAAGCTGGATAATTTCACACCAAGGTTGGCAGGTGCATGTCTGGTTAACAGGCTATGACATTTTTAATGATTAGTCTACAATACATTGAAATTTTGTGATATTTTTAAGTGCATGCAAATTAAGAACAAAAAAACACTTCAAACTGTTTATTTTAGATTTTTTAAAATGATTATTTTTCATTTCCGGCATAATTTTTTGTCTTGAGCACTCCCTACGGGCAGTCCACGCATCACACCTTGGGAAACCTGACCCTAGACTGTCACAGAATGAATCTATACCCATGTATTCAGTGAAATACAGCACTGTGTTTGCTGTTTTGAGTGTGTGTGTGTGTGTGTGTGTGTATTTGTAAGTTTGTTTATTTAATTCAAATCCGTCAGTGATTTCAGATAGGAATTCTTGTCTGTTGATCAAGGACTTTGAATTTCCGTTAGATGTGTTTTATTGTTTAGTGAGTAAATTACATCATTTTTAATCTTGAGCCATTGAACAAATATGTGATTGACTTTAAAACTAACAGGTTGCAGAACGGAATGAGATAACAGTGTTGACAGAGGTAAAACAGCTGAGGAGAAGCTCTGTTAAATTAAAATAATTTTATCTCCTCTCTGGTTTTCTGCATAGGTTGGTTTGTAACTGCATACATAACTATGAGTGGGATGAAAACAGAAATAATAGTTGAAGTCGCCTTAATCTGAAAATCAATGTCACCTTCATCTTTTTTGTCTTTTTTACACAGTAAAAATTACATTCTGAGTAGTGACAGAGGAGACAAGTAAAAGTCCACTCACAAGCAGCATACAACTTATTACATTATTTGTAGAATGACAACTGTCAGCCATAATAATTTCCAAATGTTTCACTATAATTACAATAACACTGTTATTAATATACATAACTCCTCACCAGAGTGTTTCTGATGATCTATGACGTAAGATGACATTTGACGCTCTCCAGTGTCTCCAGAATCTCGTTTTTGAAGGAAATTCCTCAAGTTAATGCAGTTCATTTCCTTTTAGGGTAAACTACTGTTAGATGGAAATACTTTGGGGGGTTTTCCATTGTGTAACAGATATTCAGTACGCTTAAAAACCTTTTTTTTGTTTGAAGTTGAATATAGTCGAAAAATCCTTTAGCATGCCACTGTGATCAATGACTTTAATGACACCAAAACTCAAGAGCCTTCATAAACGATAAAGTGTCCTTTGAATCAACAACTGAAATGAATTAATCAGAATGAATCGACAACTGAAATGAAATAATCTATGAGATTAAAAAACAAATCAAACAAATGGCATGAAATAATCTATGAGAATAAACCAAACAAAACATACAAATAAAAAGAAACATATTTTGCTTTAAATTTAAAGTTAAAATTCAATTCCAACCTAGTTTTCAAACTCAAACTGTTTAAAAAAAAATCTTGAACCAGTTTGTTCGGACGTCCTTGTTAGCGGTTTCTGAAGAATACCAGTTATTGTTAGGCACGAGTGTGTCTGAAAATAACTTTTTATGATTCTCTTGAACAGTGTGAAAACCTTCAGGGTTACTGATTTACAGCTAAGGAAACGTTTAGAGAGGCCAACATTTGTGAAAGTGGTCACAGGACAATAATTCACCTTTATGAGGTGGATCGTTAAATTTCCTTCGCATACAGGACATTGTTTTACAAACCGATAATTTAATGAAATTTAAAAAGGAAGCAAAGCACACTGAGGTCTGAAGTCGGTGGATAACATACACATTTAGACCTATTTGAGTTATCTGATAGACAATACACATCACTAGTTTTCCATTAAATGTGCCAAAGTTAGGTAAAACAGCTAAGTTACTTCCATACAATGAAGTACATAACTCAGTGTCTACATTTGAAAAAAAAAAACATCCTGCCTTCTCATGTGCAGTGAAACTACTTTGTTCTACAACTAACTTTATATCAAAGTGAAGCAAAGTTCAGTCTGTAAATTTATTGCATGTTTACACATGCAGTCTAAGGTCTAGACACAAGAAACATTTTCATGTGATTAAGATTTGCTAATGTGGCAGCTAATAAGTGAGTCTTCCTTAATAAGCCTGGCTTGAGTTTCGGACAGAGGTGCAGAACAAAGGCCTTTATCTTGACTCCTTCCTTCATGATAATCTTTACTCCAGTCCATTTGTGACAGCAACATCCCCCAATGAAAAGATAAATTCACACTAAATAACTCTTAAACACTGCATAGGTAACTGTTGAAACATAATTTGTGGTAAAAAAAAAAAAAAAATATGTTAATCAATATTCTTTGGATCAAAAAAATCAAGCTGTCAAGATTGATGGGCGCATTGCTTCTTTGTGCTGTCGTTCCTTCTCAAACCAAAGGACAGTAAAATTCAAATCAGCAGATAAACTCTCAGTTAGGTTATCTAACCGTCTACTAATGAAACATTTCCTGAACTGATTTCCCAAATCTCCAAGTCTGAACCCTGGGTTAATGTATTCAGACATCAATGCAGACTGGAGTTTTCTGGAATAGTCTACGTTCAATCCAAATACCAGCACAGCCACACACTGGCAGGAAATATTGGTTGCTAAGAGATAGTGTATCGTGAATGTACAGTAAATATCTCCTCTTTCCAGGAAGCAGAAAAAGATAATGAGGGTGACGGAAAGTAAGGAATAAAATTGGGAGAAAACAACCAAGAGTTTGGACGTAAAAGTCAGAGCACATGTCAATGCTAGAAAGTTTCCTCAAATCCTCTTGCCTTTCAAGTATTTCCAAATCAAACACCAAACTTGCAGTAATCGGATTAATACATTTGGTATTTATTATTCATCGTCTGATAATGTGAATCACCTGGTGTTTCCTTCACTGTTTCTCCAACTTATCATTAATCAGTGCCTTTGTATCGTGATAATTTTACCTTTTTTTCAGAGAAGAAATATCTATCTTTGAGGTAGGGGTTGCGTCAATGTGACTCATAGTACTTGCTATTTAGTCTCAAAATAGTGTAAACCTGTGCCAAATTGCCATGGCAATTCTGGTAAATGATTGTCTGTGAAGCTGGCCTTGTCTGAAGACAGTTGTTTTACGTGCTTTAGTATTGCTTCAATGATGGCAGTTTAGGTCATTCCAGTGAAGGGTGGTGTGATGTCCTTGGGCAGTAAGTGACCTTTATGACTTTTTAAATATGCTGGTCTCACACCATTACACACATACAAGCTCACACAAAAATCCATTTGCGGTTCATTTATTCTCATTTTCAGCAGGTGACCAATAATACACTTTAATGTCATTCATAGATGACTTAGTGGTGGCCTTGGCCACTGGGCCTAAACTCTAGTTAATATTTGTCATTTGCAGTAGCATTGTCGTGTCCTGTGTGCTTTAGTGGGAGCAGTGTACCTATGTCAATGACAGCTTCATCGACACTGTCTTAACCTCTAAAATCTCCAGTCTGCTGAACTTTTCAGTGCCAGATGATCAATGCTATACACTTTTTATAAATCCACACTTTTTTCAGGAGTGCAGATCCAGCTGTGGTCCAACTAATTGCATGTCTATTAGTATATAAACTTCATAAACGTCTATTAATTGTGACTAAAGCGTTGGTACAGTCATTGTATTTGCCTCTGTATAATGTGTGCAAAAGTCAGTGTTGTTTTCTGCTGTGATGCAGCAATATGTAATTACTCAGAAATTTTGGCCTGCGCTCTTATGCTGTATTTCTTCTCATTTTTGACAAGCAGTTTAACTTGGGTCTGTCGGATCAGACTTGCCAGTAATGAATTCATTAGTGAAGAAGCTACAAACTGTTTTTTTTTTTATCCATCTGTTATAGGGACTGTAAGGGATCAAGCACAAAGAGAGGACGACACTGCCACACTGGGAGGGCAAAATGAGTCCAAGAGGTGAAGAGCCATCCATTGTTAACACATATGAGACTTCAGCTCCTGTGGTGCTGAGGCAGAAGCAGAGGAAAAAGCAGCGGTACATTCAGAAAGACGGCCACTGCACGGCGACCCTGCGGCAAAGCTCTGGAAAGTGGAGCCATTACCTCCAGGACATTTTCACTACGCTGGTAGAGATCCGATGGAGGGTGATGTTTCTGTTCTTCTCACTCTCCTACATCACGTCCTGGCTCTTCTTTGGACTCATCTATTGGCTGATCGCGTTCGTCAACGGGGACTCCACCAATCCAGACACTGAGCTGTGTATTGCAAACATGCGCGAATTTACGGCCGCGTTCCTTTTCTCCATGGAAACCCAGAGGACCATCGGCTATGGGTACCGCTTCATGACGGAGAAGTGCATGGCAGCTATCGTGGTAGTGACGATTCAAGACCTCATGAGCTGCTTCATGAACACCTTCATCATCGGTGTCGTCGTGGCAAAGATGTCGTCGGCACGGAAAAGAGCTCAGACCGTGGGATTCAGCAACTGCGCGGTCGTCAACCTTCGTGATGGGGAATTCTGTCTGTGCTGGCGTATTGGAGATTTTCGGGGAAACCATATGCTGGAGGGCACTACATCGGCACAGCTGATCCGCCATACCCAGCTGCCCTCAGGAGCTGTGTCTGTCACTTACCAGGACCTGGAGATCCAGAACAAGGATGTGACACTGGTCACTCCTGCCTTGATAATCCATAAACTGGACTCTGACAGTCCACTATACAGCTTAAGTCCAAGGGACCTCCGAGAGGCTGACTTTGAGCTGGTGGTCACTTTCACCTACACAGACGACTCCAGGGGAATTCTTCACCAAAACCGCAGCTCCTACACGCCGGATGAGATCCGATGGGCTCAGCGTTTCCAGAGCATGCTGAAGGAAGGCCAGAGACATTATCATGTGGACTACGCCCTTTTTCATCAGACATGCTGGGTCCGAACACCCATGGTTAGTGCTGAGGAGCGAGACAGAACCAGTGTGAGAGCAGAGCCTGACAAGCCTCTAATGCCTTTCTCACAACACCTTTCCAAACGCCATGTTAACAGACAGGTCAATGGCAAATCCGACACCAACAAAGATGCTTACCGAGAGGCTTACCGAGAGGCTTGGCTATGATGGAGCGCCTAAACAGACAAAGCAGCCGCATAGCTAAATGAACAACTATACTGCCAATGTATATAAAAAGACATTTTTTTTTTTACTTTTTTTTTCGGTAATCATCATTATGAACAAAAGTTTCCTTTCACTTCTTCTGAAAGCAAACTGACTTTAAATCTGTCAATGGAAAAATTCATGAAATCACCCTACGTCACTGATACTGTATGTGAACATTCATAAATAAAATTGTTATTCATGGTCAGCGGTTTTGGTGAATAAATTAATCATCTTTTTAATAAATATATTAGAAAAGAATAATTGTTCATTGGATAATCAGTTTTGACTATTTTCTTTCACTGAACTTAGACATGCCATACAACTTGCGCATGTCTGCTATCAAATTGGGCTAGACAACAAATTACGAAAGCTTCTGCAGTTCCATTATACTTTTTTGCGTTACTATTTAGTTTATAAACTATTGTTCTATAAACATGCAAGAGACATTGGCTTCAGAGCACAAAGAGATAACTTCCTTTCAATCACCGTTACGCTTGCAGCTGGCGGGATGAGATCAGAGACGGGGCGGGGATACAAGCACATGCGTTTAAAAGAAACTTTCAGCTGGTTGAAGTATCTTCTCTAGTGAGCGCTGAGACGATGATGGGAGCCCGTTTAATTTGCACTCGTATTCATGTTAAACACAGTCACCGGATAGACATTAAACCTAGGTGTGGATTTTCTAGCAGAGAATTGCTTGTAGACTGGGAATGTATTAGAAGAGCATGGTGAAGATTTCTGTTTCCCTTGACGCCCAACAGGTAAGCTTGAGTGGTAGTTCCGAGGATAAAAGACATTCCCGCTTCGTGCTATAAATTCAATGACGCGTATTATTTATTGCGGAACTAAAGCGAGTTATTCATTGACTCAGAAGGCGCGACTTCGACTTCTGCACATTCTGTTTGTGTCAACTGGACAGATTTAACCGCTCCGTTCTTAGCAAAAGAAAACACGAGTATTATTATTATTATTATTATTATTATTATTATTATTATTATCATCACACTTAATTTAGCAAACAGATACGTTTACGAATGGAAATGATCTTTGTTCTGAGCATTATACGAAGACGAACGAGTTTTATTTCAGGAAGGCAGAGGTCAGTTAGGACACTTGTACAAGCTCATGATGTGTTTTTTCACTGATTTTGAACCCCGCCGACTTTAGATCAGCATGCACTTCAGTACCACCGGTGATTCTATGAAGCATGAACCAGGAATACAGACGCCCTCCTCTAATTCTTGAATGCATCAGCCTCGCGCGATGTAGGTTCCTCGGTGCCTCAGTCTACAAAGATGCATAGACAGTCTCAGTGCACTAATGACGGTTATATGTGTAGTGTCAGGACTTAAATTTGCTTTCTTAGATTTCCTTTAACCCTTGAAGTTAAATTAGCACTTCTTAAAATTTCCTAATGCTTAAAGTGGCATTCAGAACAATTAATACATTAATATATTGATGTAGTAAAACTCACGAGGAGTAGATCATACTGTCCTGTGTAGATATCTCTGTCACCAATGCGGCCGTTTTGAACCAGACAGGCGCTGGATATCGGACAGAAAAGCTATCGATCTCTCCAGCGAATAATATTGTGTTGGTTTATGTAACAATTTTCCATCTATCGCCGCATTTCCATCTGCCGCTGCATTGTGGCCTAATTGCACCCGAGCAAACCAAACAAACGTAGATTTCTGCTGTACCTCCTCTCATTATCAGAAAGCACACATCCTGCAGATTCGTAGATATGATAAACTGAGAGCAGGACTGAGTGCGATTCAGTGCAATAAACTGTAAAACACGTTCCTTTGAAACGACGGTCGGAACAAGAGAGCGATGATAACTTGGTAATGGAGACTTTATATGTGTACTTGCTTGATTTAATGCTAAACTCACTAAATGCCACGCCAAGTGTTAATCACCCACAACAAAAAATAGTCTCGTGACTCGTTGCTATCCACACTCTTCACTCAAGCAAAAGTTTACTGAAGTTGGCGCCTTCATTTTGAGTAGTTCATTGACAAATGGATGTTCTGCGGATATCTTTCATCGACAGTCATCATATACATATAGACGCCATTTGAAAAAAAAATGCTGTCAAAACATGACATAACAGTTCATACTGATGATTAACACACATTGAACAAAGAATACATGAGCATCGCTGGTATTACAAAAGTCACTCCTCTTGTAGTTGACGGGTTCATTTTCAGCCGAGGTATTGGGCCTATTCAGATTTTTCTCCTCACTATGAGATCCTTATAATCTGCAAGGTCCTACTTTCTTCAATACACTGGACCACTGAAGAGTTACATGTGTAAGAACAACATATATTCGATATTTATACATTATAATAATGCATTAAAATAGTTATAATATTTATAATAGGTTATTTGGTAAGTATCTTTGCTGCTATCAGGCGTTGCTCTCAAAATTCCCATAACGGTCAGTTTCACCTCAGAGAAATGAACATTAAGGTTAATCTGTTGTCCAGAAACTATCAAGACTGATTCTGTATCTTTTTTTCTGTGAGATATTTACAGTTAGCATTGGTTTATTGGCATGGAGCTGGTTGTGAAAGTTGGAAAGTTTTGTGGCAAGTGGTGGAAGTTAATAAAGCTTTACGTGCCAGTCAGTGTAGTGCTCTCTAATTTAACTGTCTGTGCCACTTAACTGCTTATAACACTGAGTTATTGTTTCCTTCAAACAAAACAATTTAGCACCAGTGGTTATGTGACTTGTTGTTTCTACTGAAATGTGTGGATATTTAACCACTGGCCAAATGCCAATTGTGGCTACACACTTGGCTTTGAGTTAATGTGCAAGCAGCTCTTTTTGTGTGCAGGATGCATTATTTAAAATGCAGGTAATCAAACACCCCTCATTTCCTTCAGTGAGTTTGACATGGCTTTTCTCTCTGTGTCATTTCCACAGCCCGCTCCACTGATGAGGTGTAAAGCTCTGTTGTTAGAGGACTGAACGGCCGTAAAGACGCCCCTCCACCTTCTAGGTGGCGCTCTGCTACAGCCCCTCTCCCACCCGCTCGAGGCCCTGTCCTTGCCCCCCCCCCCCCCCCCCCTTCCCTTCCTCGGGATCTGGTTCCTGCTGATTTCTTGTGTGGTTTGGTCACTGTGAGAGTACAAAACTGTTTCTCCAACGCTTCTTCCAGAAACTCAGACTGTTTTCTAAAGCAGACGTGGCCCAGCCTGCCCAAGGGGAAGCAATGGGGAGTGTTCGCACCCATCGCTACAGCATCGTGTCCTCGGAAGAGGACGGAATGAAGCTGGCCACCATCGCCACGCCTAACGGCTACGGCAACGGAAACGCCGGGGGCAGATCGCACTCGCAGCAGACGACCAGGTTTGTCAACAAGGACGGGCACTGTAACGTGCAGTTTGTCAACATGAGCGAGAAGGGCCAGCGTTACCTAGCCGATATCTTCACCACATGCGTGGATATCCGCTGGCGCTGGATGCTGGTGATCTTTTGTCTCTCCTTCCTCCTTTCCTGGCTCTTCTTTGGCTTTGTCTTCTGGTTGGTGGCCCTGTCAAACGGCGACCTCGAGAGGGGGGAGCAAATGTGTGTCTCGAATGTGGACAGCTTCACGGCAGCGTTCCTCTTCTCAGTAGAGACGCAGACCACCATCGGCTACGGCTACCGCTACGTGACCGAGGACTGCCCCGTCGCCGTCTTCATGGTGGTCTTCCAGAGCATCGTGGGCTGTATCATCGATGCGTTCATCATCGGAGCAGTCATGGCCAAGATGGCCAAGCCCAAGAAGAGGAATGAAACTTTGGTTTTCAGCCACTATGCCACCATTGCTATGAGGGATGGCAAGCTGTGTCTGATGTGGCGGGTGGGGAACCTCCGTAAGAGTCACCTGGTGGAGGCCCACGTCCGGGCGCAGCTTCTCAAATCTCGTACCACGGCCGAGGGAGAGTTCATCCCTCTGGACCAAATGGACATTGACGTGGGCTTTGACACGGGAATTGACCGCATCTTCCTTGTCTCACCCATCACCATCGTCCATGAGATCGACGAGGACAGCCCTTTCTATGACATGAGCAAACAGGAGCTGGAGAGCTCAGAGTTTGAGATTGTGGTTATCCTGGAGGGCATGGTTGAAGCAACGGCAATGACCACCCAGTGCCGCAGCTCTTACCTGGCCAGTGAGATCCTCTGGGGTCACCGGTTTGAGCCGGTTTTGTTTGAGGAGAAAAATCACTACAAAGTGGACTACTCACGATTCGACAACACTTATGAGGTACCCAGCACCCCTCAGTGCAGTGCCAGGGACCTGGCAGAGAAGAAATACATTGTGTCCACCTCAAACTCATTCTGTTATGAGAACGAGGTGGCCCTCATGGACAAGGAGGACACAGAGGATGATGATGATGAAGATGATGAAGATGAAGGCAAAGTTGACATGAACCTTGTGGATGAGAGTGCGGTACTAGAGGACACAAATACAGATGCAGTCTCAGATGCTGTATCCAATCAGGACACAGTACCACTAGAACCCAGACCTCTGAGGAGAGAGTCCGAAATATGACTGGCAGGATGATATAGATTGTGAACAGTGAGTGTGTTTGAGTCTTACTGAGGATGACTTATTACTACTGTAATATGTTAGAAAATATATACAAAGTCACTCTCCTAGCTGTACTCAATGCAGACAGAGTAGACTGGCACACCCCGGATGCGACATGATTTGTTTTCAGTTTTGTGAGGGCTGATGTAATTTCACAGTGGAGAAGAAACAACTCTTCTCCCTCTCTCTCTCTCTCTCTCTCTCTCTCTCTCTCTCTCTCTCTCTCTCACTCACTATCTATCTATCTATCTATCTATCTATCTATCTATCTATCTATCTATCTATCTATCACACTCTCACTCAATAATGAAAGGATGAAAGTGAGATGGATTGAGTAATGTTTCTCTATATGTCTTTGTCATTGTCTTCCACTAGATTGAAATTCAGATGAGGATTTGCTGCAGTTCAGTTTACTACAATAGAAAAACATTAAATAGGTTTAATAGTTCAGAATTAGAGTGCTTCTTAATCAAATCACACTGTTTATGGGAAAATGGTGCTGGCACCATTTGTCAATGTCGACATACCAAATATTTATTTGTCACTATGGTGGTTTAATTGAATTAGGCTCAGAGTATTTTCATGGCAGGAAAAATCCCTTCTGATTCAGCATTATTATGAGTCATCAGTGAGAGTTTCCTTTCCTTTCTTGCCCAATAATAAAGTAGTTATGATTTTACACAGATGTAGACCGAGAGGTGCGCCAACCTTTGTAGTCATGTTGTATCTGATACTTATTCACACTGATATGGATAGATTTAGTTTTTGAAAAGTTCTTGGTCTGTGAATGTCCTCACTCTGTTTCACACAGCCAGTTTTATTCAAGGCTGGGTTTTGACCAAATCTCTTTTTTTTTCCCAGGGAACTGGCTTAACTGCAGTAGTGAAGCATTCTACATGATGGGAAAAGAGCAGAAAAGACTTACTTAGATACAGTAGAGATGTATAGTTTTGCATAAAGTGTACATTAAGTTACTCAATCCATCTTACCCTCCATCTAAGCGTCTTTGTTCAATGTCAGGCTTGTCTAAGTCATCTTAAAGGCAGTCTGTAGAGAGAGAAACAAAGAGAAATAGAGAGAGACAGACAGAAAGAGAGAGAGAGAGAGAGAGAGAGAGAGATTTAGCATCTGCCTTATTCACTGAGGGGTAGATATATGTTCATTGGACATTAAAACAATCTCAGCAGTGCAGAGGTATTTAGGACAAGCTGTTCCGTTCACTGCATCAGGCCTGCTTTTGATGTGCAATACAGTCCAAGACTAGACGTATTTTTAAAACAACCTCCATAGGAGTCAAACAGGGGAGTTTGAAATGACAGAGCAAATGAATGTTGTTTATTAAGTGCTGCTAAGTTACATATTGCTTAGAAATTTGAAAATAGAAAATGTTAGATGAGAAGAATTAGGAGCCAAAATGTATTATGTGTCTCTTTAAAAAAAAAAAAAATCTATTTTTAAGTGTGAACAGATTTAAAAAAAAAAAAAGAAAAAAGATGTGATGTTAGCTGCATATTAACCGAAACCAAATATGGTGCACTTTCTTCCCATGAGAATATTTTACCCCGGATAGATATTTATGTTAGAGACTATTTTCTTACATGAAGCCAAATGTGACACCAACCTTAAGTATCAGCTGTTAAAATAGTAAGTACTGTTTCAACAACCCTGACATGTCTTTCCACAGCCTTAAAGAACTTTCCTCGCTGTAGAATTTGTATGAATTTGTGTCTGTGTTCATTGTGCTGACTGATATTTCACATAACAGTATTCTGACACAATGGCAATATGGAGCTAACTGTCAATTTCATATTTGTCTATTTAATTATTACTGGTCTTGTGACAACAGAATACATCAAGATGTGAATCTGATCTGGATGGGTCTGTCTTGTTTCAAACAGTCTCTGCTGAATAGTGAGAGACTAAATCTAAATATGGCTGAAGTTTTAGAAGCCAAAAAGCACTTGAACATCAAGACCTCATGGGCAGGGGTTTTCGTGTGGCAGGGTTTTGGGCACTAGCTGTCAACACGATAAATTTCTTTCCTCGGTCAAAAGAAAAAAGAAAAAAAAATTCTGAGCAGCATATTAGGCCCTTCTCTGCATATTACCCAGCATCCATTTGGGGTTTTTATTTTTTATCAGTCTTCCTGTTACCCACATGCCCATGGCTGTACAGACTTTGTTTTTTTTAAACAAACAACAACACATAAAAAAAAAAACAACTCACTTTGTGAGCCTCACTATAATGTAATCAACATGTTGCTGTTGTTGTCTATATTATGTTTTATTTTGTTTTGTTTTTTCTCTTTCTCTTTTTTCCAATAAAACAGAAATTTTCATAAAGACTGAGAAACTGAGTGTGAATGTTCAAGTAAATTTAACCTTACTGTGTAAACATTAAGACTAATGGTCCTTGTATTGTGAAGTACTGTTCCGTCTTTATAGGTAAACAAAAGTGTCATTATTTGATATGTAAAATATGCCAGTTTTGGCTGAAACCGCTGGTTTGAGATAACAGTTATGAAACTGAGAAGGAAAAAATGGACAAAGTCATCTTTTGGCCAGTTCATTTTGTGAGACCAAGCTGCTGACTGCTGAAAATATTTTTTATTGTTAAAATAATGAAATAGAAAGAGAGAGAGACAGAGAGAGAGATTTAATTATGGTCGAAATAACGGTTCAGTGATTGTTCGCATTAGGTTTGTGGTCAGACTAATTAGCGCGGGACAGATGGAATGTGTCTTTGACATGAAGGACGTGTTTGGCATATGGTTATGTGAGGTCCGCATCGTGGCCCACATTTCAAACCTCCTGTTTGTGGAACAGCACGCCGACATCCACTGTAATTTCAATCACTGACCTCTACTCAGTAACCCACTAAAAACTTTTTTTTCTTTTTTTTTTTCAGCGCTCAAGGAGACCACGCTATATCTGTCCATTCCCCTAGATACTGAACTCAAAGACAACCAAGTACTTTGATGAAGTGAAATTATGGGGGGAAAAAAATAGGTCTGTGGAGTTTAGGTTTGGGGTTTTATGGCCATAAATAGTTCAGTGTGACGCTGTTAAAAATATAAAATTAGGTTGATAAAAATACAGAATGCAGCCTTATTTTGCACCGTACAAGGACTGGACCTCTGGCTGATCTGAGGGGGTTTTAAGCACTTGCATGGAAAATAATGTTAGATCTTTTAAACTCTTATTTTGATTATATCAAGCTAAAGAACAGAAAAATAATGGCAAAATTAAGGGGAAATATTGATATTATTTAACAACAAAAAAAAAAGCTCTCTGACATGTTCACATTTTTTTTTTACATCGTAGTTTATTTAGTTTTAGTGTGTCACAGAAAGACGCTTTCAGTATATTACAACACAAACGCACGTACAGTTCTTTGGTCTGTGGACAGAATAATTACCCAGATAAACATAGTTTTTTTTTAACATATTCTCTTGGCCTCATTTACTTTGAGTGAATGTTACTGCTAAGCTTTCGCCTCATGACGTATTTGTCGTAGAAGCAGTGGGAGGAACTTTGACCCGTTCGACCAATCAGAATTCAACTACCGTGTTTTGAGACTCGCTGCTTAGTTGTTGGCTTTTGCTCCACTGAACATCATCTTCACAGAAGACAGTTTTAGAAGGAATGTATGTATTATTTGTGTCTTTCAGACAGACCCTGAGGAAATGTGAAACCTCTTTGCTACCATTCTTTCCCTTGAGACCAGTGGCAAGTCTGGATTACATAACCATTAGTGATTTTTATGGGTGGACCTCTATTCAGCAATGCAGTTATTGGAGGTTAACAATGATGCCGCAATGGAAAGAAAAAGGCCTTGTGAAAACAGTAGGGCTTTGGTGTTGTTTTTGCTGCTTGTTTGTTTGTTTTCAGGAGTGCTCCCATTGTATACACAGTATGATGAAATAGCATCGTGCAGAAATGCCTTGAAGATTTATGCAACACAGCAAATGTGATTAAAGCAGCGATGGATCTCTGCCCCTGTAGAGAGTCAGTATAAACACAGAGAATCAATCAGATAGCAGGTTCAATGAGTGGCTTTGATTTAGTTCTACTTATAGCTTGGCAAAAGCCTTAGGGTTTTTTCCACATTAGCCAATCAAACGTCCTCGCAGTGAAAGTTTCTCTGGTGTTCCGGACTTGACACATACACGTACGTACACACACACACACACACACACACACACACACACACACACACCATTGCTCTGAGTGAAAATCCATAGGAATTTACAGCAGCACGTTCTGGTGGAAATGATGAAATTTGAATGTTTTCTAAAATACAATTCTTATGACAACAGTTAATGGCACTAATTTGTTGTGATATCTCCAAAAAAAAGGTCATTATTTTATTACTTTCAGCATGACAGTATAACTGTAATTAGCTTTCACTGAACTAGGCAAATCCAATCTTCCTTTAAATTATTATCCCTGTCAAAACAAGTTAATCAAGTTATTTCAGTGCAACAGAATTCATAAGATGCAAATTCAAAATGACTGAATATAATTATAATTATAAACTGCATATATCGCATGTAATTTGATTTAGCTAGCAAGCTATTTATATATTATCTCATGTGATCAAAATCGTTGACTAGGTTCTGCCATAGGTACTGCAGACTTTTGCTTGATAAAATTAATTAGTTTGTGAATTCATAGCTTAACATTAACTCGCTGGTTTTTACTAAGGACTTTAGGGGAATTCAGTTTCTCACGAGTAACACACTGGTGAACACGCTGTTACTGTGACCAAATAAGCACAGAGCTCGTTGAATATGTCTGTGTCTGTATAAGAGAGAAAGAGAGAGAGAAGAGAGAGAGAGAGAGAGAGAGAGAGAGAGAGAGAGAGTGCTGACTGGGACTCAAAGCCTGTGTTTCTCTGTGTGCGTGCGTGCGTGCGTGTGTGTGTGTGTGTGTGTGTGTGTGTGTGTGTGAATAGGAGGATGGCTTGAAGCCTATGGTTCTGGGTGAGTCCCAGTTTGTTCTGGCAGATTGAGGCCACAGGTTTGGATTCTGCTCCTCTTTCAGTGTGAAAGTGAGATGCTGACCTGGAGATTCAGAACTCACTGGGGCCCAGTTACTGGAGCTTATCTCTGAAAACCTCGCTGATCTCATTTTCACCACTGAACACAGGCTGAGCAGGGAGTTTTAAAGGCAGGTTACATACTCAAGGTCATTCAAGTACCCTAAGACAGATTGTACTCTCTTCGATAGATAGATAGATAGATAGATAGATAGATAGATAGATAGATAGATAGATAGATAGATAGATAGAGCAGGTCATATGCCAGGAAGTCATAGCTTTGGTCTCATTTGCTGTGTCATTTATACTTCCTGTCCTCTGTCCACTTTCACTCTGTCCAGCTGTCCTCACCAGACACCCATCCCCCTATCTTAAAACCTCCCAAAATCAGGCAAGAAGTACCACAGATATTGTAACCCATACCCCTTTAAAAGGTTCCTCGAATAAAATCTGTTTACTTTTCTGTTCCAATAACCTCTTTAAGGTCTTAGAAGAACTTTTTTTTCCACTATTTGAAAGTGAGAAAATGAAAAAAGAGAGAAAAAAATCCATACTTCAAGAAATACTTTTAGAACTCAAGAAATACTTTTGGAACTCAGGAAGCAGGGAACAATGCCTGTGTATTTTCAGATTTTGACACCATTTGACAGTGTGTGAATTCACAGGCATAATAGCAGACTCAGTGGCTTATCTTTACAAAGAGAAATGTTTCAGGTAAAGTCACTGTGAAAGGTCTTAAACAGAATGTGTGCACGTGTGTGTGTGTGTGTGTGTGTGTGTGTGTGTGTGTGTGTAACAAGATCTTCTCTTACATAAACCCATAAAGCATCAATCAGAAATAAGCCTGATGGGTGACACAGACACCAACACTGCTCTTGGGGGTGGGGCAGGGGGTGGGGCTGAGGCTATCCCAATGGGGACTGAATACTCCACTGATTGGTTGGTTTAGTACATATCATGGCTGTTGGAACTCCAGAACTGTGGGAATGGTCACTGATTTGTCATTGATTAAAAAAGAGCAGACTTCACCATTGAGGAATCAGAATACTAACGAACAAGTTATAAGGCTTAGCAGTAACTTGTTAGTGGAGGAAATAATGATCAGTAGTCATAATCCCTTAAAAGGAGTCTTACCCATGACAAAAATGACAACTTTACAACCACTTAATAGTTCAGTCATAAATAGTTACATACACATTTGTTAATACGTTGTATATGATTATTATAAATAGTTTTTTGTTACTGGGCAACTCTTTTTAAATGAACTGCCATCAGAGCAGGGGTATCCCTCTCTATCTTTAAGAACCTCTTGAAGACTCACCTTTTCCGAGAGTACCTCGTCTCCTAACTCTCCTAACACCTCCAACACCCTAACACGCCTTAATCTCCTGTCTCTGTCTTGAAAGAAACTCGCACTTATTGCTTGCACTAACAGATGTAATACTTAACGCTCACGCATAGGTCCTGCTCTACACTGGAGCTTGAGTTGTTTCCCCACTTTTAAGTCACTTTGGACAAAAGCGTCAGCCAAATAAATGTAATGTAATGTAACGTTTGTCAAACCATTTTGTTCCAGTTAGGCTGTCTCCCTACAATGATAAATACAAACTTAAAAAAAAAGAACAAGGAAAAAGACAGCAACTAATTATTAAACTTTATATAATCTTTATTCAGTTTTGTTTATTCATCTATCATGTTGAACATTTTGTGTATTATTTTAAACATCTGTTCTCCATGAAACTGCATCTGCATCTCCTGGGTTGCCTTGTTGAGAAGACTGGTGATATGCATTCCTCTTGAAATGGGGACAGATGTCAGCTTTTGGTATGAGTAATGATGCTGTTGTGCTGTTATGATGATGCAGGTCATTTACTGCAGTTTACGCAGCTTAGTGAATAATTTTGCCCAACCAACATACCAACATTTCTTTTAAATCATACAGTTCTCATTTATCTGAGGATTTATGCATCAGCCAGAAAATGTCCCACCTTGGACAAGCAGTGGTCTAATCTGAACTAGATCTGCTAATAGTTTTTTTCAGAGATAACATTGGTTGAAACACCTTTGTAGAAGAAAGAAAAAGCTGCCACCATAGTAAGATCAGTAGTAAAAAAAAAAAAGATAAGGACAATGAGAAGAGGGGTGAACTACTTATTTTTTTAGTCCTCTGATGTCCCAGTCACACCACCATCAGCATACGGTGGATTGCTCAGAAGGGTCAAAAGGAGACATGTGGCATGTGCTTCAAAGGTGAAACTTCTCGGTCTGTTTAGTGCACCAGTTAGTTCCATATTTCTGTCACGTTCCTGGTGCTGAGGTCCTCCTTTATGGCTTTGGCCCGGTTCTGTGTGGAGCAAACTAATTTTGTTTCTCTATTCCTCCCCTAGCTCTGACACTCAAGCGTAGAGTCACGCCATCCGAATTCATTTTGGAGTGGTTAGGATATCGGTGTATTAAATGTAGCCGTCCTCTGCCAGAGCTTTGTGTGGAATTATGTCATTTTGATGAATGGGTTAAAACGTTATGGTGCAACGGTCGGAAGGGGTCATCGGAAAGTCGAGGAGATCAGCGCTACATGTGTACGAGCAAGTGTTCGCGTGCGTGCGTCTGCGTGGATGACATTTTGAGCGCTGCTCGGTACATGGTGCTGATAGAGTCCGCTCTCGTCTTCAGCCGCCTGCGATCGTGTTGCGTTTCACCTTTGAGATGCACGTCGGTTAGAAATATTAAACCCCGTTGTGTCATTAAAATGAGATCCATACACGCTCCGATTACCCAGCTGTTTTCACCTTCTAAATTCCCCCCACTCCCCAAGCACTCTCATATTCCATCAGCACATTAAGACACGCTTAGTATGTAAAGTCAAAATGTACACAAAGTATAAGTAGAGCCAGACAGAGTTATTATTTTCCTTGCATTTTCCTCTCAGCTGATAAACTGAATGTCCATTAATAACCTGTACGGACTCATTAGAGTACTGTGTGTCCTGGTTCCAAGTAAGCTGAATGGTCGTTGTGTCCTCAGACATGGAAAAAAAAAAGGAAAAAACAGTAAAAACACAGTCTGGGTAAGGTTAGTGGGCCAAGGATTACCTATACGACCTCTGTTATCACAGGAGCCATAAACTTAAGTTGAGATTTAGGGAGTATCATGTTATACATTCATAGAGTCTGAATGGTTATCCAAGACAGCTTCTGAGACCAAGATAACAGCATTGTCCATTTGACATGCCCCACTTAACCACCATCAGATACGAATACGAATACTTTTTAATCTTATTATACTTATTAATCCCGAGGGAAATTCAAGTGTCGCAACAACACCGTCAGCACACATGAAGGCAAAGACCTCCAATGTCAGGATACTGATACTTAGATCTGTCTGGGAAAGGGGAGTCCAGCTTCTCTGCGTATTAGCATGTGTGAACTGAAGAGAGCTTGTCTTGGCAGGCTAAAGTGGGGTTTGAGATGAAACAGCATGTCCCCACATAGTGGTAGCTGAGAACTGAGCCAGGCTGCTGTGGTGTGCCAAGATCCTCTCCATCTGTTGGCATCTTTCTGTGTCAGACTTTCAGCTGCACAATAGAAGGATAGAACAGGTGTTGGGTCAAAATGTGAAGCAAAGAGTAAATGAATCTGAAAGAAGGGGATTCTCTGTGCACATATGTACAGATGAGGAGCTTTATGCTGTCTGGAAAGAGTTCTCTCCCTCTCCCTTGCTCTCTCTCTCTCTCACACACACACACACACACACACACTGATAATAGTCAGTGAGTGATCTAACAGATGAGGTGTGTGTGTTTGTGTGTGTGTGTGTGTGTGTGTGTGTGTGTGTGTGTGTGTGTGTGTGTGTGTGAGTAAAGCAGCAGGTATGTTGGAAACACCACAGGGCTTTTTTTTCCATTTGCCATGCCTGCCACTGAAAGCTAATATGCATATTTGTTTACTGTATGTGTGTCCTGTTACAGTGTGAGAAGCCAAAAGCATTCTACCCATAGCTCACGCATGCTGTCACACACTATTGTTCACTATTGCTTTGTCCCAGGACATTTGTCCACCTTTCACAGCCAAAGGTTGCATACAGTGTTTCTGCATATGCACTAACAGATGCTGATATCTAAGGCTGTTTGTGTAGTACTGCTTACAGGCAACCGAGAATAAAAACAAAAGAAACAGCTGTGAAATGAGGGACACAGCGTAAACTGAACATGTACATAGGTGTCGTTCCTATTGTTCCGAAGTTCATTAGGCAATCAATGTGCCATCTCGTTAAGCGACATGTATAGTGACACTGGGCAGACCCATGTGCCCATTAGTTAACACGGGCTGACCGGTGGAAAGGATCCCTGTGACTTTGTGTTATTTCGGGGGAGAATTTGGTGGGAGCTTCTGTGATTATGCTGATGGTTCGCAAACAACAGTGGAAAGGTGACACTGGCATGGAAGCCTGAGGGAGAGAGATCATCAGACGGGGTCAAAAGCGGTCGAAGGCACGTGCACCGTAGTGGTGATATCAGTGCACTGGCTTTAAATGCAAAACATGTGAGAAAGTTTTAAACCAGCTAATTACACATATCAATCTAGGGCATAAGCATGCATTTCGTCAAGAACAGTTTGCTGAGAATTTTGGTTGCAGCCTAAAAATTCCAGTTAATGAAATTCATTTATTTTTGCAGTTAGCTACACACACTACACTACTGTGCATCTTTCCAACGCTCATCTATCCAGAGGCTGGCAGAATGCTCCCATTGTAATGACACTGTTGAAATTCAAGATTCTAGAGTTCCATGGTTCCAAAGTTCTGATGTTCCGTGTCGTCACACATGTGCTCACACATTATTAGCAGGTAAGTAAAACCAGGTAATTCACTTCAGTCTAACACCACTGCAGACACTGAGATATAGACAGCTCCCCTTGCTCAGTGTCTCTAGAGACCTACTCTGAAGCATATCTCAGTCAACCATTTGTTGACCACACAAACCTTTTTGACCACTGCAATTGATTTTTTTTTCTGCAAAGCCACAGAACACCATTTGAATTAATGGATTAATGCCTTATTAAATATCTAAATAAAAAGAATAAATATGCCCCCCCTCCCCACCACCATGATGCATGAATCCAAATATTAATGCAAAATCTGAATCTTGTTGTCTGTCTGAATGCTCGTCTGTTTTCTCCGTGGTGTGAGCAGCAGGTTTTGAACAAACAAGGACTGATAATGAGAAAGTGTGACACGCTCTCGTGAAAAAGGTGACGTGCTCTTCCCCCCGGGAGAGACGAAAGCTCTGAACCCAAGAAGCACATGGAAACGATGGCTGCTGCTGGGGTCAAAATGTCTGGGGTTACCACAGAAATCACCTGGCAACCACTATGTCAGCGGCAGTTGGGAATACACCAGAGGGAAAGGGAAAGAGAGGTGTTAGAGGTGATCTGTACCTGTTATTTGGCTATATATAGCTAAACAACAGATTGCTTGTGACTATAAGGGAGAGAGAGAGAGAGAGAGAGAGAGAGAGAGAGAGCGAGAGAGAGAGAGAGAGAGAAAGTGCAAATAAAGGAGAGCGGGCACACAGAGTGTCTGTCAATTTGAGAACTTGCCCTTCCTGTTGAATGGTACTCACAGATCCATATCTGACACATGTGTGCACAGCTTCCATTAGTATGATAAGACTAAAGTGACACACTTTCTCTGTCAGCTGAGAGAGCTCACACCCACACACACACACACACACACACTGATAGAAGCAGGAGAAGATAGAAGATCTACATTTATCGGACAGGATGCCACTGTTGCTTCTTTACTCTCTCTCTGTTCCTGATATGACGGTTTGAGTCAGTTTGTGGGTGGATTCCACCGTGACCGAGGATACTGATGCACATATTTCTCTTCATGGTTTGGGTTAAAATGTCAGAATATGACTCATTTCATTATCATATCATCACAGTAATGACCCTCTTACATTGACCACAGATTAGGCTATGCGTTTTTAAAACTGCACAATGTCACATTGGAAAACGCATAAGAATGGTTTGATTTGATTGAGAAAAAAAAAATCGAAACGGTCAAAACATTTCTGTCCATTTGACAGTTTACAATCTTTATTTATGTATAAATATGTTGTAAATTTTCATTTTACATTTAGTGAGCTACATACAATTTTTTTTCAGCTACGAATTGAAAGGGAGGCCATTTTTTAAATAATAATGATAATATTCAAACAGTAAAATAATGCATATGATGTACCCCACCCCAAACATTTTCCAAAAAGGATCCCGCAAGTCCCTGTCAAAGGCACCGTTAGTTCTACACGTGTAAGAGATTTTGATCTCAGATCTCTGTTAAGGAGGAAAATCTAATTAGAGCAGCTGAATGAGAAACATACTCTCTCTCTCTCTCTCTCTCTTCATACAGATTTAATTCTGCCAGAACAAGATTAGAGGATCCAATCAGCCCTGACATTGAGCCCAAACGTCCACGGAAAGAGATACTGGACCTCTCCTGGAACAGATGGTTGGTGTTACCTTTTTTTTTAGTAGCTGAGATTACTGCAAATTTAAACTTCTGTTGATTTTAAAATGTGAGGATGGCCTTTCATGTGAGCTCCTGCAGAGGAGATTATGGGACATCCCACAGTGACAGGCAATGCAGGGGAGAGAAAAAGAGAGAGTGACAGTATGACAGCCCTATATGTCTCTGCAAATGAACTGCTTTCTAAGTGTCATACATTTCTCGGCTGTCGCGCTTTGACAATGTACATTTTGTTGTATCCTTAAAACATACTGAATGAAAATTTAAATGTGGGAAAGAGAAAGACCAAACAGACAGCATGACAGAGAGTTACAGGGGAAAGAAAAAGAGAGAGGGTGGGAGAGAAAGAGAGAGAGAGAGAGAGAGAGAGAGAGATGGATAGAGTTAGGAAGCAGATCTAGCTGATTGTACAGTGCTATCTGAAGCTCAGATAGCAATTCTTTTCTTAATGTCTTGATAACCCATGTGAATATTAAATAAAGATCTCTTTTTCATTTTTAGGAGTTGTCCATCATCAAAGTTTATATGCAGAATCCATAATAAAAAAAAAAATATTACCCAATATCTAAAAGCATATTCAAATATTTCTAAAATCAACGCATCTGTTTTCGTCCATCAAGCTTTTTTTCCTTCAGTTTGTTTACTGTATGCTGGGTGAATCTATAGTCTACCCAAGAATCATCATATGCTTGCTCCTATGCAGAGATTAGGAGAGTCACCACATGGTAATGCCTACCTTCATTCCTGACTTTCTGCTCTGGATTAGAACCATGTGTCATCTTGTAATTTTATGGCTTGTCCTGCCCAAGATTAAAGAACTGGCTTACATTAGGTTTTAAGCGCAAAGACACTGATGGAATATATAGTCATGCCTCTGTATGGAGAGAGAAAAATAAACCCCTCACACTGAGATTATTACAACAGTGAATAAGCACACTGCAAACAGACACACTTCAGCTGTTGTAAAATTCTCATAAACTAACACTGATTCGCAGCAAAGTCAGGGCATGTGTATGTCTTGGCTTTACAAAAAATGACCTAAGTAGCAAATTACAACAAGAAAAATCTGAAGAATTTGAAAAGGCTCATACTTGTTTAAGAAGTAGAAATTGTCTTCATTCCTGAATGAAACTGACCACAGCTGTGTTTTCTTCAATGATTATTTACATCAAATAAATCTTGCATTATTTACACTGGGTTTATTTACCTAACATGAATATTTCATGCGATGTGTTGGGTTCAATTAAGAGGACACTTGGCAGGTTATCAAGTCAGGAGGAATTTACAGTCAGTTTTCCATGTCAGATCAGCGGCACAGGTAACCAGAGAACGAGAGAGCGTAGCACTTCAGGAAGCGGACAGAGAAATAGGGAGGATTTGTGTTACAAGCCGCGGGACACGAGTAATCAATGCCCTCACAATCAACATTAGGCACTTGTCTTCACGACACAGCTATGGTGAAAGGCTTAGCCACTCCATGGGGATGCTCAGAAATTTTACTCAGAGAGAATAGGGTCTACCAAGGTTAAGAGTGACGTGGAAACCAGTTCAGTTTGCTGCCTGTGGAAAATCTCAAGATTTTTTTTTTTTATTCTTCAAGAGACGTCAAGCCAAAATAAAACTAAATTTATCTGTAGCGTAAAACCCCACTCCGTAATGCATTAAATGTGCCTGTAGCTTAAGATCCCCATTCTGCAGTGTCTTATCTTTTTTTTTTCCATTGACCTGACTAATCTTTTTTTTTTTTTCATTGGCCTGATATACTCCTCTAACATGTTCAAATTGCCACGTGAAATCAGAAGATGATCAGATTAAATTCTGTTTCTGTAACTCTGCTCCTTGCAAAGCCATGACTCTAATGTTCTGCTGGCAGATCAGAGACAAATTGAGAATCTCTCTATCAAAGATCCAGGGGGTTGGGCTTCTGATATGATGTCATTACCCATCACAGGAACCTGTTTTGCCAGTTCAGAAGATTACTTTCCAAAGGAGGCAGAAATGTAGCTGTTCCCAGAAGCAAGGATTATGTATTTGTTTGGGTTTTTTAATATCAAGAGATTTGGACGTAATCTGCTCTAATGTTGGGTCATGTCCAGCCAGGTCAGTCAGGGAATGCGTCATCATTGGACGAGGTCATCCCCTTGACCACGTACACACAAATACACACACACACACACAGAACCAGATAAAGTACCGCTGACCCTTCCACCACCTCTGCGTACAGTGAGGTCAGTCAATGAGGCAAATACGTCACTCTGGTCTCTCTCTCTCTCTCTCTCTCTCTCTCTCACACACACACACATGCACGCACATTCTCTCATCCACCACCTTCACCTCCAGTCCAGTCACGTTGACTTGAGTTACTTCAGTGGCCCAGAGGACCGGGAGAAAACAAGAAAACTGCCATTCAATCCTCATCCATTTCCTATATGCCAGTTTGCCAGCTGGACAACAAACAAAAAATACCAGGCAGCACTGCCCACATTCTCCCAATCACCACTGGGCCAATGAGCTTCTTTCCAGCCACCTAAATATACCAACATTGCATAGGCCAATTCAGACATGCAACATGAAGAGAGTAGTGCCTTGAGAGTGTGAATTGTCTCTTGGGGTCTACAGTACCTATCACCTGTTTTCCATCCGTTGCTGCTCTTCTGGCTTTAATTAGCACTTTCACAAATACTATATTCCATTAACTGATCTTCACAGCTCTGGATCTGAGAAGAAAGCTCAGGTGTAACTCTGACTCTAACTCACACAGGTTTTATTAATGTCATCAGAAGCCTTTCATTTTGTGTGATCTATATCATCACAGCCTCCTGTGTGTGAGTGTGTGAGTGTGTGTGTGTGTGTGTGGGGGGGGGGGGGGGGGGGGGGGGGGGGGGGGGGGGGGGGGGGGGGGGGGGGGGGGGGGGGGGGGGGGGGGGGGGGGGGGGGGGGGGGTTGTATTAGATTTCACTTTTATAATATTTAATTTCTTTTCTTAACATACATGTGCACAGAAGTAAACTGGGTGTCTTAAAATGGTGTACTAGTTTCCCCCATTCTAGCTGCTTGCATTCTCCCACATTGTTTGGTTTTACCGAATTCATCACAATGTAATTTTTGCCTGTAAGTATAGATAGATAGATAGACAGACAGACAGACAGATAGACAGATAGATAGACAGACAGACAGACAGACAGACAGATAGATCTATTGCTCCTAACCATTGCTCCCAACCCAGAGCTCAGTCTGACCTCATGTCATTCTGGGCGATGTGTTTATAAAGGAAGTCCCTCAGCTCATCCTGAGTGGAAAATGATCCTGTACTCTTCACCTGCCCCATTCACACGTGAGACCTGATACTGTCCCTGTGAAACCCCAAACACCTCGTCATTTCCCTGCCTCTAAAAACCTGGTTTCACTCACCAGCCTATTCAGAAAGCCACGGACGAGGCCGCACTATTCAGTGTCTGTACTCTCAGGTGTTTTGTCCATCGAGTTAATACAGCCAAATGTTTTTATTTTTGGTTACTCTGATGACTGTGATGCACTGTTTTCTGGGTTGTCTAAGAAGACTGCTCGTTAGCTGCTGAAAATGCTGCAGCCATTTTCAAGCTGCAACAAAGATGAGAAAACGATATCTATGCAGTGTCTTGCAGACATTTTTCAGTCTTTTTAGCACTTCAGTTCTTTAGCACTTCATCAGCATATTATATTGATCAACATTTTAGATCTACGAGTGATGAATTACATTTCTATTCATTTATTTACATATTTCAACTCTCATGTTCATCCATATTTTATAATTATTCTGTCCAGTGTAAAGCACACTGGGCCAATAATGTTAAATCAAAGGTGTGAAATTTTAAGGTTCATTTGACTATTATCTTTGTCTCAATGCAGTAGTAATTCCTTAGCATGACAAAACACATATAAAATATTCAATTCTAAATGAAAGCCTACCTAAGATATTCCCCCTCACTCACTAAAGAACTAAGAGTAAGAATGACACTAGACCAACTAATGATTCTCTGAGATATAAGCTTCACCATGGAGGTCTTTTGGGTTAGGATTTGGTCTGTCGCATAAGCATTTGGTCATCACTCAGTGCTGTCATTCAGAGAGCTTAGATTACACATTATGTCTCAAAGGTGCCCTAAAAACAAGAAGACATAAAAGTATGATCGCAAAAGGGAGCTGACATTTCAAACTGCAGTGCCAGCTGGGAAAGATCTCCATTTTTGGATTGTCATCTATACGCTCTAGTAGATTCCAAAGAAGAACTCCCAGCATCTCAGTCCCAGCTGTTTGAGGCCTCTCTGTTGGGAATACTTTGGTCTAAATGTGTTCTGTTTTCCTTAAAGGAGAAGAACAAGAACGGAAGGGAAGTTTCTCTGATTAAGCCATTGCATGCTTCTTAACCAAAGACACTCAATTAGAAAATTGTTCTAGCACTTTTTGAGAGGTGTCTTGAATTCTTGTCGTAAACATGGGGATGAGATATACACTCAATCTGTAAAATATTACTACAGAAGCAAGTAAGCCAGTCGCTTTATCTGTGAAACAGGAGATACAGGAGAAACCAACGATATAAAATGACAAAAATGAATGTACTGGTTCGTAAGAAAGATTAGTTGTGGTTACCGTGGTTAAACATGGCACACATGAGTCTTCTACCACTGTTAAAAAAATTGTTAAGAAAACTTTACTCATAGTGTACAATCCCACTCAGTTGCCTGGAACATAGTAGTTGCTTCACCATTGTTTACCAGAGTAAATGGCAGACTCGAAAACGAGCTGACCGACCTATTGATCAATGGCTATGTGGAAGTGTTGCTGGAGGTCATGAGTGAAAATCAGTTTATGTAATCTGACCGAAAGAGGATATAGCTTCTCCATCAAATCACTTATTGATCGACCCTAACCATTTGTGCCGATATATGGTGAAAACGTAAAATGTACAAATGCAGTCTATAAAATTAAGTTTGTGGGAGCGAGCGTTGGGTTAACGGGATTGTACTAAGACGAAGGAGGTGATGGATTTGCTAACCCATCGTAGGTTCTCTACACTCAACGCTGTGGTAGATTCCCCGTCTACAAATTTTCGCATCTGTTAGAGTGTGTACGTATAAGGACTGCCTGTAAACAGCGTTGTTACCAATACAGTTGTGCTGTTCTAAAAACAGCTAAACGCATCAGTGTATGTCACGTCGTTTGTTAGCTACTAGAGATCCGCAGCTGTTCTGCCTGTTAAAGACCGACCTCATTTTCTCATCTGCTTGTTGATCATATGACGTTTCACCATCTTGGACTGTTGTGCTTTTTTAAATAGCAGAAATGTTCCAAACCAGTAGGTAAACAACACATGCGCTCCATATTTCCCTCTGCTGTGTCACATTACGGCTACCCAATCCTCGCTACCATTAAAGATCTCTAATGCTACCAATTACATATTCTTGGCTCAGACTGGCTCTCATTGTCGCAGGTCGGTTGATATCATCGTCTCTTGACAAAGGCACTTGCTGCAATCCTGTGTGAGTTTCATGTTCTTCCACTGCGGTACTCGGTTACAAGTGCAAATTCGTCCAGGGCCTTGGCTGTCGGTCAGGCTTCTCTGGACCTTGGAAGCTTCGACCAAACAACTCCTCAAGCGAGAGACCAATCGCCAACATCACTTTAAATACTTTGAATACATGTACGCTGGCAAGCGACCCAAAGCAAAGGCTTTTCATCAGATGTTTAACCTTTAAGACGTCATATGAAAGAGCGTACGGGTTGCTTTATGAATAAAATAACAGACTAAATGGTTTGTAGCACAGTCAAGGACATCTAACTGCAGCGAAGAGAAGTCAGAAAGGCAAAGTTAAAAAAAAAAAGTGTATCTACTGTCATCAGCTTAGAGTTAAACTAATGCCAAATGTCACTAAAGTTGATTATTTCTCCACAGAGTTAGTGAACTGAGTCCAACAGCTGCTGCTATTGTATTGTAAAGAACCTGAACTCTCTTTGTATCAGACTACACAATCTAAACCGAGAAGATTAATACCTACATGTTTGTCATCTTAAATGTTCGTCCTCCCCAATTTCTTCCATTGCAATATTTGAAAAAAGCAAACAAACATACAAACAAACAAAACTCCACCCCAAATCTTACCAAACTGTAGCCAAATAAATGTTTCTGTTATATTACTAACAGCTGTATCTTTTTCTAAAAATGTTTTAAAAGTTTTCCCAAGAGGGAACAAGCAAAATGTCCCTTAGGTCAGTTTTTTCAAATATTTATATTCTCATGGGGACATTTGATCCATACAACACCAGAAGAACCTAAATCGCACACTAGCTTACCCAGACTATCACATTAAACAACTTGAGGGAATGGTTTCAGCCTTTCCCCTCATCAAACTGGCAATTCTAATCAAACAGAAAGTGTGCACTTTCCACAGGTCAACTTCTTCCATCTCATTAAGAGGAAAACACAAATTGCAGGTAAGCTACAGTACAGACATTACAAAATTAAAGGCATTTGAACCTGTTGAATTTTACACTCCTTCAGTCACTTATATTCAACTTACTGCTGTGGCATTTTGCTGTGATTATACAGACAAAAAACTAGGACAGCTTTGGGTATTGAAGTGACTAGATGACTATTTGGATGCTTAGCTTTTGGGACAGGATAATGTCGGAATAACTGTTTGTTCACTCAGCTGTCCAAATGTTCTTTTCAGGACGTTTTCCCCCCAGAACCATTCCAATTCTGTTCATCCTATTCAGGGAAAGGAAGGGGGGAGGGAGGGGAGAGAGAGAGAGAGAGAGAGATTTCTCTTTGTGTCCTTCTATCTGGACATTACAAAGGATGACATTAGCCTTAAGGGTTCTGGGATGTTCATAAGTGCTTCCTAAAATATGAACCTCATTGCAGCACATTTGAATGAGATTTGGATAGTTCAGTTATGGAACAGCCTTAGGACACATGAAATTCATTTTTAACAGTTGAGCAGTGAATGAAACACACAAGCAGTATACTGCTATGTAAGGACACAGGCTTTATATGGAAGGTAAAAAAAACAAACAAACAAACAAAAAACCCCTCACTTAGTTATTTCTTATGAATGTAAGTGTGTGGGCTGGTGCATGTATGTTGCGTGTGTTAAGTGTGTAAATCAGCTTGAACAGCCCTGGGACAACCTGATTCCTTTAGACCAGTTTAGTCTGGTTGGCAGCCCTGACTCTTCCCATGTTCATCAGATCGTCCAATCACGGAGTGACAGATAGCATTTAGTGTTTGGCCTTAGTCAGCTGTAGCTGAGCTGGATCTGTTTTCAGAAGAACATTCTTAAGGATGAAATGTGCTGTGTGTTGATGGCGAGTTCACAAGTCTCGATAAAGACACAGCAGATATCCCAAGTCCAGAAGTCTCCTGTATCGTGTTTGGAATCCCGTTTCACTTTGGTTAACCATGTATTTGCATCTTACCTGCAACGGTGCATGGAAAGTTGTGGTAAAACACAAACTGTTCCATTGTACCTATTCTTTTGCAACGCAAGTAGCGATCATAACATCAAAGGTATGGACTGAGTTGTTTTGATGTAAATGCACAGACATCAGGGAGCTTTGGCCTGATGTTAGTATCTCGGCTGACAGACTAGATACAGTAAAGTGAAGGCTAGGGCATTCAGATTTGGCAATATGAGGATACTCTGCCGTCCTGACAGCTAGGGGGCAGAGTTGATAATGTATATCCACAGATTTGTCCCAAAATTATGCATTTGGGTTATCAAACCATCGCTAAGATCGTTAAATAAATAAAGGCACATAAAACACAGAAGTTTGGAGGGAAAGGCCAAGTTCTACTGTACACAAAATTCATTGTATGTCATCTTCATTTTAAGTCCACTACATTTCTGTCTGTGTTCATCTTGAGAGACCAAATCATAACATTGTGTTAGAATACTAATAGCCCACAATCTGGTGAAAATAATGGTGACCTAGTACTTCTCTTGTAAAAATTTATTAGAACAAGAGCATTTGAACTAGCTGCGCAATGGAAATATTTGTTTTGGATTGAGGCATTTTAGATTTGTGTATTACACTGGGTCAGACTTTGTTGTGGAAAGTATAACTGGAATCGTGTGAGCCCAGAGACCCTAAGGAAGGTGTTAATCACCACCTTCTAAGACTGAGAGTGATATGAGAGCTGGGTACTTGCTTGGCAACCGTCTCCTTGTCACTCCTTTTTCCCCACAAGAATCTGTCTCTCACTCTCACAGACTCAAACACACAAAATGGATTCATTCTGTGGGTTTAAAACAGCAACGTGGTTGCTACCTGAGCTGAACATGTATTTTTTTTAAAGACAGTACTCCTTTTAAAAACGTAATGTCCAGTGTCCGCTACATACCAATCCCAAACTCCTCTGAGAAATAAAAAATTAAGATAAAGGGGAACAGAGCAGCTTATTTTAGGGAAAAATTTGTTTGGCTACATGGTCCAAACATTGGCTCTTGTCCGGTCAACCACACTTAAGATCAAGCTGACTTTATGACACAGGAAATGCAAGTTATGTAATGTAAAAGGAAGCTTGACCAATTCTTCTGATTTTGGAGCCGGAATTTTAACGGCTCATCACCTCGCAATGTTTCCTCCATTTTCAAGAAGACAAAGAGCCAAAAGGTAAAAAAAAAAAAACCTCTTGTAAAATGAAAGACAAATCTGAACCCTCCAACCCATGTCTACATCAGTCTACAACATTACTCAGACCATTCCTGAATTCACAGATACATTTTTTGAATAGAGAAACAACACGCATGACTTAAATTATAACTGATCAGTCAGCCCTAGATAAGCTTCATGTCGAGCGAGAACTCAAATGACACTGAAAATCAAAGACACGGAAACCCAAACAGGATGCTTCAAAAGACTAACTTCCTCTCGGTTTTGTGGCTTCATAAAGACAAAAAAAAAGACAAAAAAAGAGGTGCAGACACATGCACACACTCTCACTCAGACCACGTCAGATGGCTTAAGTAATTAACCAAAGGAAACTGTAAAACAGACACACGTTTCCGATATGTCAAACACATTTAGAGCAAAACATTCCAATAACAGCACGGCAATTTACTGTACTTTGTATACCCTCATTTACTCAGAGTTAACAATTCCTTTGTTTACTTTGTAGCTCATGATACAGTTTGTCCACTTATGGGAGCATTTTTGCAAGACTCGTTGACTTATACAGAACTTGCAGTTGTTGAGAAAATGAACAGAAAAAAAACAGATTTAGCCAAGCCAGTAAGCTCATTCCCTTACACATTTATATATATAGAAGCAAACCCGCCATGTATTTTTAGGAACCAGAGAAGCCGTTTGCTTGTCCTGCTCCTGAAAACTAAGTGAGCGGGTTAAAAAAGGTGAAGTGTCTGAAACGGAAACTCTTAAAGCTTTGACCCACGGGGAATTAAGACAGTGACGGCGAGTGATCTTATCTGAAACCTGAAGACAATCGAGAGAGTGGTGTTTAAATCCAAATCCACTGCACCTAATCTACAAGCCATTCCAAAATTACAATATCCTCTTTACATCACATGGCAAACCCATATGTTCTGAATATTTATAAGCTGAGTTGGTCAAACATTACACAATGTGTCACCACGGATTTTATCTGTAATTATAAAGCAATTGAGTTTAAATCCCACGGGAAATCTGGTTTGTTAATTAAGGAGTTTCGTAACATTAAGTTCTATATTTAACTTAATTAAAACACAAATAGAAAGTGAGTTCTTTAAAAATTAATTAAAATATGTTAATCAAATTACACAACGAGGATCCCATATACTAAACGTGTACAGTTTCTCGCCGAGGACGAAACCTCCACGCATGGGGTATCCGTCGCCCACATTAAGTCAAGCAAGACGAAAAAGTCTGGATATATTATGCATGTGTGGAGATTTAGGAAATGTGATATAGCTGGGGCACCTTATACTTCAGTTTGTTTAAGAAAGGCAACCCGCTGCCAGTGGATATATATATATATATATACAGACAACGATTGGGGAGCTTGAGAACATCCCAACAGTGATGCATTTCTATTTTTATTATCTTTCTACAGCAACACGGAAAGAAACACAGGGACTCTCACACGTCACAGGTACTGACGGACATGGAAAACAGAGGGGTAAGCAACACTGGAAAGTCAGTTCATACAGAGAAATAACGAGGCTATGAGTTGAAGTCCTAGAGTTGGACTTCAAGACGACATTTCGGGAGGTGACTGGCTGGTGGATATTGCTAAGTCATCAAGCTGATGAATCTATCCCATAATAAAAAAAGACCAAATCAGCAAAGCTGATTCTCCACATACATCCTGTGTGGCAGATAAAGTTGAGCAACTTGATGAAACTCTGAACATTTCCGTAGTTAGATGACAGGCGTGATAAACATAACCACAAGATCAGGGTATAACCACACATTTCAACAGTAGGCTAAAAATGACTCAAACACTCTGTCTTCTCTCTCTCGCTCTCGCACACATGCACACTCACGCAAGTTCAATTAAAATCCCAAAGGGTCAGTTTAGTGAAGAATAAAACCTTTATTATTTTTGTCTTCCCACAGTTCAAGTTAGTCCATCTCACCATCCCAGTGGGAGGAGTCTCGTTAAAAAGAGTGAGGGAGCACGAGGTAGAGCGACTCCTCCGTCTTCACTGTGATTGGCCACTGATCCTCCGTTTCTCCTCTCTTTTAAAAAAAAAACAAAAACAAAAACAAAAAGCACATCATCTGGAATGGCTTCTCTAAAAAGAGGGGGGGGGGGGGGGGTGTCATAAGACAAAACCTTTCAAAAAAAAAAAAAACACACAGCAGTTTTCTTCATATCATCACCACCTTTCCCTTCTCACAAAACTAAAGATCAAACTCATTTCGACAGTCACTGACTCTGAAGTAGTAGAACATAGAGTTATACTGGAGAGCTTTTCCAGTGAAGCAGTGGCGCCGGAGGACCAGAGTGCAGAGTGCGTCACTGTCGTCATCTCTGCTCTGCAGAACTTGGGGGAGGGGGGGGGGGGGCCTTTGGATGGGGCACGTGTCTGCCAACATTCACAGAGACTTTGTACAGAAGCATGCATGTGCATATGTCTGTGTGTTTATGCGTATGACGTGTATGTGGCCGAGGTGAACCAGTGACCACTCGAAACTCAAACATCCACCTCTGACAGTGAGACATACTGACCCTTCAGGTTCAACTCCAGAGCTTGTAGTCGGTGTCCATTTTAAAAACAGGTAAAACAGGCTGATGCAACCTGAGAGGAAGTGGCAGCACACCAATACAAGGGGTGTGTGTGTGTGGATAGGTGAGCATGTGTGTGTGTGTGTGTGTGTGTATGTGTGTGTGGATAGGTGAGCATGTGTGTGTGTGTGTGTGTGTGTGTGTGTGTGTGTCTCTAAGTCCGTGCCTTGTGTAATATCCACTCCGTCTTTCGGTGTGGGTGCAAGACACGGTTTAACGGCCTCAAAGACTACACAGTGCAAGGTTTCCACTTTTTTTAAAAGTTCACAATACTAAATATACATCATCTTTTTCTTTTTTTTTTCCCCACTCATTCTCAAACACACAGGTAAGGCATAAGGGGAGCGTTCACTGGAAAACATTAATGCTCTTTTCAGATACACCAGATGGGGGCAATCCACAGTATCCCTCTATTCAACAACTGCATAACACTGTCAAGAGAGAAAAAAAAAACAAAAAACAAATAAAGAAGAAGCAGAAGAGGAAGAGAATGATTTGCTCCAGTCCCTTTCCAGCATACAGAGGTGTGATATCATTAGACAAGGCTCAGAGAGGACTGGATGTAGCCAACTGTCTTAAAACCCTAACATCAGTAGAGAAACTTAGAGCACTTCCATGGGCTGCCTCTCAAAAACTCCTGCTATGAATTCACAACCAATCCTGATGCAATCTGCTGCAATGGGCGGGGCTCTGCTGGGGATTTTGGGGGGGGGGGGGGGGTAGGGAGGTGAAATGGGGCGTGGTAACACTGCATAGAAGGGAAATGGAAAGGCGTGTATCAGTACTCAGTACAGTGTGCTCTTTTGGATGTGGGACCATGACCAAATCATCCAGGAATGACATTCCCTCCCCTCCCCTTTTCTCTTAAGCGAAGGGACCCCTCCCCTTGACATTTGACCTTTTCCACCAACACTCTGACTTTTCTGAATGAGCGAGTCTGAGCCTAACTGAATGGCACAGAAAACCCAGCGACCAAACATTCAACTCTTTCACAAAACAGTGACAACCAGGCTTCCAATCACAGCATTACAATAATAATAATAATAATAATGATGATGATAATAATAATTAATAGTACTCATAATACCACTGTCATCTTAAGGCCATTCCTCTGTGAGTGTGTAGGACACAGGGGAAACAGACACGAGTTACATGTATAGTATGTGGCTTATCTTTGATGAGACGGCCACAGCAGCAGGGATGCTGAACATGAACTCAGAGATTGTGTTTCAGTGACGTGAGATTTGGCAGATAGTCCGACTTTATCCGTTAGTGTGAGCAGACTTCAGTCATGGCGGATCGGGGGCGTCTGGAGCAGAGTGGGGTGGGGTATGGGGGTTCGACTAAAATTAGGGGGGGGGGGGAGTGGCGGGGACTGCAGAAGGATGGATGCCGTGTCTGCTCTGTTCAGTCTTTTGGGGGGGGGTGGGCTTCCTTCCTCCAGTGCTTAGCTTGGCTCTTACCCACTCGCGTGTCTCTGCTTTCGCCGGTTTAAGTCTATGGGACACGTTGGGGGCGAGGGTTTAAATGTTCTGGTGAGGGCGGTGTTGGTTTGTGCAAGTCTGAAGGGAGGAGGGGCGGGGGGGGGGGGGGGGCACTGGGGGGGTTGGGTTGGGGGATGTGGTGGGATTGTCCAACCCACACACACACACACACACACACACACACACACACACACACACACACACACACTGATCTGCAGTGAAGGAGCCACCAATCAGACCCCGAGGATGACTTTGACAAAACTGGCCACGTCTGTCTCTTTGGAGTCGTGAAGAGTGAAGAAGGGATGTTGCTGAAAGACAAGAACGTTAAAAAAAAAAAAAAAAAAAAACTTAAATTCTGACCTTGTGTCAAAAAATATACAGTACATATATTCCGTGTCACAAACACAGTGTCTTCATGTAGTCAGACAGATGTGTGGGGCAAGTCTGTCCTCTTGTGGGCATTTGACAGAAGATGTACAACTACGTATCAATTCTATTAATTACCCCAAATGACAGAAGCCCTCAATTAAAGGAAACAACAGATATTCTAGTATAACCCATCAAACTGAATCATTACACTGAATGTTGTACCGTTACGTCTTGACTGTCATAAGCATGTAGAATTTTGTCTGATGTAAATGCAGGTATGATTGAAAACTAACCATGAGTTCTGCATAAGTTGGCCTCTCATTTGAATTCTTCTTTAAGCTGTAAGGATGACAACAAGACAAGAATGAAGGGGGAAAGTGTGGCCTCACCTGCCACTGTACACCCTTAGACCCAGTCAAGAAGCACAACAAGTTTTACTCAGATTTACTCAAAAACTTAAAGATGGAACAGCTTTGGTAAATTTCTCAATCCAAAACACAGCACATCATTCTTCTTAGCATATATCAAATTGAAAGAAATATAAATGAATTGTATATTTCTAATAATATGTTGTATATACTGTATAATATTTCTATTTGTATATGGTATAACATATATGAGTTGTATATGACATATATATGAGCAGAGTGATAACACAACAGATAAATAAACAGTAGATAAATGCCCACCCATAGTGAGGAACTGTTCTGACACAGGACTGGCTAAACCAGAGAGAGAGAGAGAAAAAGAGAGGGGTACAAACCACTGGGAGCAGAAATCCACAAATTCGGGGGAAAAGCGGTCGGCGGGCAGCTGTGGAGATGGTTCGTCCACCACCTGCTTCAGCTGCTGGAACGGTGTGCCCCAAGAGTCGTACGGGAAACGCAAAATGGCCAACTCAATCTGACGGGTCCCGCCCAACGCCGAGAGACACGCACGACACACACAGAAAACGTAAAAAAAAAAAAAAAAAAAAAAGACATTTAAGTGCTACCATCCAGCGAGTTCAAAGCATATGCATGTTATTCCCCACAGATCTCCAATATGCTAAAGATATGATAATAAATAAGAAGAGGTTGGGAGTCCTACCATTGTGATCCCTAAACTCCATATGTCCGATTTGACATTGTAACCCTTCTGATTGAGATCAGGGTTTATCCGTTCCGGCTGGGGAAGGAGAGAGATAAACAAAAACGATCAAAAGGCTGAGGTTAACCGACAAGCTCAAACGCTGCTAGAGCATCACTGTTCTATACGCCCCACGGATACATACTGCCATGTAAGGCTTGCAGCCAGCATCCATGGTTTTGGCCACAGAGTCCACCAGATAACCACTGATGCCAAAGTCACAGATCTTCACCTGGCCCTCTGTGTTTATGAGAACGTTCGAGGGTTTCACGTCTGTGGGGCAAAGGTGAAGAGTCTAGTCACTGGGTCAAATCCCGACATGTCCAGACATGCCCGGACAGAGCAGGCGAGTGTTCCTGTGCACTGTGCTTTTTGGATTTCAGTCAAACACCTGCACCTTTATTTCTCCAGCTTACATAACGTATTTTATGTAAACAGATAATTATAGGAGACGGTTGACATATATGCACGACCGCAGCATATGCTCCTTTATAAATTACAGTATAACTATCACGAACTGATAACAATTAAAGGAGTAAACATTAGGTAAAGTAGTGTGTGTAAACACTGGACCCTTAAGTGTGTGTTTTACCTCTGTGAATGACTGAGAGGTTGCTATGCAGATATTCCAAAGCTTTGACAATCTAGAGAGAGAGAGCAAGAGAGAGAGCAAGAGAGAGAGAGAGAGAGAGGAAGGAAGTGAATTCTGAATCATAATGATCCGCCTGGCACTGAGTCACACTGCTAACAATGAATAATCTTCCTTTTGCCAAATGGACATTAGTTGCTTTCTGAGGTTCTAGTTTTGGGACCAATGCTTAAGTGTACAGTAGGTCATCTTGCAATTACAGTTACCCTAGGAATTACCCTGCAATCCTGCTACTGGAAAATTCGTCTGCAGTACATCAACAGCTTTATTATAGATTATACACAAAACCTTAGTGTAAGCTGTTATATACAAAACCTGAAGATTCTGTTAGCTATTCTCCAAGAGAAGATGCAAAGGAACATTAACATTTAGAATAAGAGGTAGAGTGTATTATTAGGTTGGGGGTACACACCGATACAGTCATTTTGCCCAGAATATCTTCAGGGATGGTCAGGCCCTTCTCAATGACCTGCTTGTAGAACTTGTCCAGTGACGTGTCCATCAGTTCCATACAGATCCACACATCACCCTGGCAACGCAAGGAGGGGACCAATCGGAACAGAGTAAACAAAGAGGGACAGGGAGAGTCAGGAAGTTGGTCGTTATGAAAGGCCATCCTGAACCGCGTGCACACAAACACACACACACTCTATGACTCCATTAAGATGCCATTTCCTCTGTTCCAGCCAGGTCTCAGAAAGGTGACTAGAACCTTCGCAAACTAAATTCTCAGTTGTCACTTGCTCTCTCAGCTCAGTCTCTGCATTACAAAGCAATGGTGATTCTGAGCTCCATGTAGGTAATTACCTTGTCATGCATCAGTTAGATATATGATCTTGGTATGGTTATCCTTTAAGTTACCTATTAATGACATAGGTACTCTCAAACAGTTTGCAGGCTAAACATTAAAAAGGCACTTTGTGGGCTTCATGGACAATCATGAATTATAGCATAATGAACTACATTCATTTTAATTCCAAAAACTACGTTTCAGCTCAAAACTTCCCATGGTTCCATGCCTGTAAAATCGAGCACTTTGGGACAAAACAGAACCCAGATGACCTCTGCAATGATTATTACTTTTCTGTCCATAGAAATCTGTGCTGGAAAATGAAAAAGCCTCAATACGTCCAACAGCCTGTCATTCACGGAGCCTCTGCTCCCATGCATGTGGTATATAAATAACCACGTTATTTTCTTACTTGCCACAATTTAACTCCCAACAGAAGAAACTAGAAAACGACAGTCATTTTGATGTCATTTTCACTCAGCGCAATCATTATGGGGCACTTAAAAAGGTGGCGCAGTCGAAGTGAAGGCGAACTCAGTCAAAGGGGTCACAGTAATAGAGGACAGGGCCGAGCAGCTAAGCTACCTCTCTGAACAGGGCGCCGTAGAAAGTCACTGTGTAAAAACAGTCTACAGTTCTCATGGAGATGTCCAAATCCATCAACAGCCTCTTCTGCTCCTGTGTATTCACCGTGGCCCGGATCCTCTGGAGAGACACACACACACACACACACACACACACACACACACAGGCACACAGTCAGGCTTCATGGAACCTACATTAGCATTAATATACAGCAAAGAACTGCTTGATGTATAAAATGAAAAACAGGAGAATTATTCCTCTGTTCACGTAACAGAAATATCTTGCGTTCTGATTTGCTGTGCAGCAGACGGCGGAGGACGAACTACGAGGAAGGCCACGAAGAGGAAGAACTCAACGCAGAGTAAAAAAAAAAAAAAACATGCTCCACTCACCTTCACGGCCATAATCAGTCCACTGGGCACGTGCCTCATTTTATCAACCACTCCATAAGCCCCCCTGCCCAACTCCGCTATCTGTTCCAGATCATCTGCTTTCACCTCAAAGTTCTACCCAAAAAAAACAAAACAAAAAAAAAAGGTAGAGAAAAAAGGAAGCAGAAAGAGGAGAGAGAAGCACATTGTGTTACAACTACTGTGGGAAATAAGATTATCAATATACCTGACCGAATGAGAAAGAACAGGGGAACAAAGGGGTAGAGGTATACTGGATCTCAGAAGACGACTGTCCAGGCAAGGGTCTGAGACTTAAGAAACGCGTACTCGAGATGAATTTAAAGAAGACAACGGAAGCTTAATCTGTCAAAAACAAGTTCATGGCTTGTTCACATGCCATACATTCCATACAAATTTAGCACTCAAGGCAGCTGTGCATCAACTTTAAAATCTTTCTTCTTTTTATAAACGCTGTAAGCATTTGTAAACTTGGCGACTATCTTGCGCTGTGCTCGACAACTACTGTGAACAATAAGCTCAATTTTAGAGGCAACAAGACCACCATTCCGATGGTCTTCAAATTTCATAAACAAAAAAAAACAAATTACATGCTATCCCTTCCATGACTGAGTATATTTCCTGTTTACTTGACTAGAATGTTCTCTGCAAAAGAGAAAGTGAACACAGAGCCACTTCTACTCATAAGCACCAGTGAGACAAACAAAAATCATGAAATGCATGGAGTTATTGTGAAGCTGACAGTGGAAGACCTGAGAGACATTAAGCTGTCAAAAAAGAAAAAAAAAACCAACCCAAAACCTCCAACGCTTGGTGCCACCATCTCACCACCAACCCTAACCAAACAGATCCACACATTTCTCACCTCAACAGATTTTGAGGGATATTTTACACGTGATCAGTATCAGCGGTCTGTAAGACAGCCACTCCAGGTCTAGTGTTTCAAGGTAAACTGATGTAGAATGGTGTTCCCTTTGCACCCTACCTTATCACCAATAGTCACACACGCTTTGGAGTCCAGGTCTCGCGGGGGTCTGAGGAAACAAAATGAACAAAAAGAAAGGAGAAGAATATCGAGAACGCTCTGAAAATTCTAGAGTGATATTACAATGGTGCGGGTTATCATTATCAGACGGGGATTTGAGTCAAAGAGGAGGCCTTTGATCAAATCCTATTGTCTGAAGGTCTTGGAGCTACCTGAGAGAGAGGTTTGTGTGTTTGTGGCCTCAGGCATACTTACGTAGCTGCAGGTTGGGGCTGCTCAAAGACCTCCTTAGACAGTCGGAGGCCCCCTCTGTTCTTCTTTTTACCTGACAGACGGAGAAACAGACACGGAGAGAAAGAATGGAGGAAAGAAAACAAAACAGTTTATTATTTCACAAAGGTCCGACACACTCTCAAAGCAGAGATGGGAAATTTTCACCGTCCCCTTCACTCTATGCCATTGATAGACAGCATGACAGTCACATTTCAATGACTCAAACCGAGAGAGAAAAATCAGTCCACATCATCTCACACTTTCCAATAGAAACTACGTCAAGGCTCAATATTTCACCTTCAATGCAAAACAAGCTTTTCCCATTGACAAAAAAAAAAAAAATACTGAGCCAGTTCCCACAAGACCTGGGAGCTCATCTGTCCATCTGACATAAGAGAAGTTTTGAGTCCACCTTGAAAACTCGAAAGTCTGTGGAATAGTGTGTTTCACATGTGTGCTTCCCCTCACCAAACTGATCTAAATCCAAACTCACACACCAGCCTGAGACACAGCGTAGAAAGATAATTTGTCTGAGGAAAGGGCATTCTGAAGGACTCTCTGGGGAGTAACCATTGCACTGGGAGCCAGAGCTTCCATTAATTTCAGTTCAGTTAAGAACATTCTTTGGAACTATTGTGGAATTCCATTGCCGTTTCTTTGACATCACTGCCCTCTTCTTCATGCCAATTCTCATGAACCAGTGTGACCACACAGGTGTTATAGAGCCCAGCTAACACACAGTAAACAGAGCATGACCCCTTTCACCTACACGTCCTTCTGGAACAAGCCATTAGCTAAAGAGGAAATTATAACTTCCGCAGAGAATTAGCCCTGGGGCATAATTTTAAAGCGCTATGCAGTTAATTGCAGGCCATGCCAAACATCCAAGGAAATGGAAAAATGTCCACTGTCTGAAGATTTGAATGGTCAGGTCAGAATCCTGCTAGGTTCCATTTATATTTAAAAAAAAAAAAAAATCACTTGATTGTTAAGCTGCAGGAAGCATCAAGCACTGTTCAGTTCAGTTTGTTTGGTCGTGACAACTGACTAACAGACCTCAGGATTCTCACTTTAAGCTGCTGGGTGTATGCTAATTCCTCAATAGCGTCACTGTTTAGGAATTCTCAGACCGTTGGTGTGCAGAGTGGGGTTTTTTTTTTTTTGGGTTCTGTGCAGACTTTGCCAAAAACACCACAAACACTGCCTTGAGCAGTATATGGTCTCACACACTCTCTCTCTGTCTCTCTCACACACATACATACACATACAGTAAGGCCTAGAGACTGTACAGGTAACAGGTCCCAGTGAAAGTCCTCTGGCATGAGGTGTAATACAAGTGATTCAGTGATTCAGATTATGATTTGTCTAGGCTGTGACAGGTATGATTGTTTCTGAGTGGGAGCACATTCCACACAAGCTAATCTTTCAGTCAGATCTCAGAATTCAAGTCTTCACATTAGCTGTAAAGAAAAAGAAAAAAATCAAATCAATCCAAAGAGGAGGACATATAACAGCACAAGGCCTCAAAACAGAGAGCACCTTGACCTCTTTGTTACAGTGCAGAACCTACTTCTTACTGGCCTTTAGTTGTGTGTGCATTGCTGAAGGAATGTGGGTGGGGTTAAGTGAGGCAGGTGTGTCTTATTATGTTGAACCTGCCAGAGTGTATAAGACTGCTCACTACCAAACAAGGCAGGATCCTGGTCCAAAGCTTGAGCTCTTTCCCCCTGGGGAAAAGTTGAGATGGCAGCCCTGGCATCGATCACCAACAGGAGGAGAATCATTCCCACCATTTAAACTTTATCAGTGGCACTTTTTCTTTGCCTTTTGCACACACAAAAATATTATAAGATATTTTGACACAATATGGTCCTCCTACCTTTATGACCCACTATCTAGGCCTAATTTCTGTGTGGCCTATGGGAGCATTAAAGTGTAAATAACTAAGCTGAGTCTCTCCCTCCCAGTTCACAGCTGTGCTTGTTACTGGTTTATTTGCAGTACAATGCTCAGCAGAATGAAATCAGACTTCTGACGTTCATTTAGGTCAGGAACTCCTATGTGTAAACTGAACCTAGAATCCAGTCATAGGGCTAAATGCTGATTAAAATATAAGTAGTGGGGTGTAACTTGAACCAGAACAGGTAGAAGCTGCTAGATACTTTCTCCACCATGTTTTTCTTTCTATGGTGTAGAACATTTAGAGAATACAAAGTCCCTGTCCACACCTGTGCAGGGGAAACCCAATCAGCATTCAGGCATTTCAGCTCTCTCTGCAGTAGCCATGAGAGAGACAACTGTACTGTGTGAGTCATCAGTTTCTCTTACACAACACTTCATAAGGCCCTGCGTTAGGACCAATTACAACTCCATTTCAACATAACGCCATCTTCTCCTCCCAGTATCACCTGTCACTCAATTTCAACTGCCATCTGGCTACACATCAATAGTGTTTATAGTCTGTATGCAGGTTGGCTGGTATGTGAAGACATAGACAATTTGGGTGTACTTGGGCTCTTTCTGTAATAACAAATTAGATACTTCTGTGGGAGAAGTCTTATAAATGCAGTGGGACAAACAAGCCATACACAGACTAATAAACTAGAGGCATCAAGTACAGCAATTGTTTTGTTCAGTCTGACACGTGCTATAACTAAACTGACAATCAAAACAGATTCTGACTGAAATACATTCAACAATAGTGCAGCACTGTAACATGCGTGTACTTCAAAACCAATGACAGTCTGTTTGCGGCCAAAGAGCAGTAACCAGAGTGAAACAAGAACATCAAAAGATGAGCAGGTCCTTACATGCAAAGCTACGCAAGAGTCTGTTTTTGTCCGTGTGTATGAGTGTCAGAAGCTAAATGATGTGTGTGTGGTAAATGTGAGAGCAAGATGTATAAATATAGATAAGTATGTTTTAGCCATGCCTACTTACATTTACAACGTAGCTCTGTGTTAGCGTAGTTAATGATGATGACGCATCTTATAAAGGAGCAAAGTAAATTTAATTTATATTTACCGGACATTTAATAATCAGAAATGCGATACTGTTGCGGGGGGCTATTTTCCCTTTGAAATGTTCAAAAACAGCATTTAACTTAATGTCAACGTCGCCGAAGGACGCTACTGTGACCAAAAAAAATCAAAAAGGTGAAGTCAGCTCAAACAAGCCACGGGACATCCTTTACTTAACAGACACACGGATAGTTTGCCATGATAAATAGTTTGATATTTCAATTGTGTAAAGTATTACAAGAATGTGTGAGTGGGCGACATGTTTTCTGGCGTACTGTCATTTTCCGGTTATGACAGGTTTTTCAAACCGCACCAACAAGTTAACTATCATGCTAACTAGATTAGTTAGCTAACTAAGACGTTTTTGTTTTATCCTATCTGCAACATCAAACTACCCTTTAAAACAAAACTAAGTTTCGTATTTTTTTTTTACACCTTTACAATTTTTCGGAGTTGGAATATCAGCTAGTATCAAGTGGGGGTTAACGGAATGACGTTAACAACGTACGGGTAGCTATGCTAACTAGCTATGTACAGCATAGCTACGCTAATCTAACATCTTTGTCATTAAGCTGCTAATATGCTAACTAGCTAGCTTGGTAGCATCAGCCCTGGTGATATACCAGTTTAGCTACCCACTCATCAAGTCAGCTAATGTTAGAATGTTAGCCAGCCATAGCATTCTACCAACTGTTAGGTTGTTTCCTCCAAACTAACAGCTAATGTTATTCACTACTAACTGCTGTCAAACATAAAGGTGTTCCCAATATTACGCCAAATACAAGCAACAGTTCAAAGATGCATGGCACGTTACACTTTTTCTGGTTAGCTTTGTTAAGTTTTAACACTAGTTAAGGTTTAGTAAATTATTCTATCTGTACTGAAGCAACTCGTTAGCTTAATGATCTGGCTATACCCTTGGGACAATTATGATTATTTATAGCTTGCACATTGTTTCCATAACTTTATCGAGATCCAGCCGAGCGATGTGCACTCAAACGGACACCATGAGTTAGCCTTGCTCCTATGAATCCCTATAGGCAGTTCTTACTGGCTGGACTATTAGCTACCTAGCTAACACAGATATGTTAAAACTTCAGCTGCAACGTTTTACATGGAACTCTGCACCAGGATCTATCTTGAACAAGGAATCCACAGAATATTCTGTTAATGCAATCAACAGCCCATACTTGCAGCCCTGCATGCACGTAAAGTGCAGAAATGCTTGCATACAGGATGAGACTGGTTCAGCGTATGAAAATCCTTACCTGGTCTTGGCAGAGACATTTCCCCTTTGCTTTGATGAGGGGGAGGGGAAGCACAAAAGACTTTGCCTTCTCTCTCTCTCCCTGCCCTCATCTCCCCCTTTCGGGAGCTTTATGAAGACTGATTCGCAACAAACGCTGGAAGTTATGATACGTCCGCATATACTTAAACTTATGAGGTCTCAGCCTTACTGGTTTTCGCTGAGTGGGAAAGTACTTAATGCATCACTCCAGTGCACTGATTTCTCGCACAGCTACACTGATTGAACGCTTTTTAAATTGCTTCAATCACGCACACACTGGACGCAGCCAACTTCAGACTGAAAGGCGTTAGCGCACACGTTTTTCCTGTCTGTTGCACAAAGGATTATGGGACTTGATGTACATCATATTTCCATACCTACGTTGATTGTGGTTAACAATATGATACTGATTACAGAATTTCGTAATTTGGGCTATATGGATCAACAGAAAAAAATCCTCACGTTTATGGTAGATTACAGATTTCAGGATATTTCTTAAAAGTGGTATCAGGATTATATTTTTGGAAAAAAATATATCAAAGTCTTATTTGTATTGTAAAAGAAGGATTTTAATGGAGCATTGGAGTGACAACAGAGCATAATTAAAACTACATTACAGTAATATTTTGTAAACGTGTCGATCAAGCCGTATTAAGCAGGTACAGGGGTTGGTATGTACAACATTTGTAGCCAAATGCAGTGCACACACAGACATGGTCTGGCTGAGGCTGAGTGATGTGGTTATATCTGCATAGCACCAACAAAATTAGAGTTCAAGACGCTGAGATACAAATATAAGACAAATTCTTTGCTATAAACAGTACGACTCATTTGGCAATAGAGTACAATCTGGAAAACGAAGTAAAGTAACAAATCTACTGAAATCTACACATAATTTATGAAGCTGTGAATTACTAAAGACAAATTTGAAGTCTTGTGTTGAACTGTGATGTTTGCACTAAATCTACAAATGAAATAAGATGGAAAATGCTTGATTTATCACGGAACTGTAAACTACCCATTTAAGACAGAGTTTTGTGGGTAGTACTAAGAGGAGTACTGATATGAGTACATTGCTTTGGAAACATTTAAGTGTGCACGTTTGATTGTGGGGGTTTGAGGAGAGTAGGAATATAAACGGATAGAATTAGTACCAAAATGTGAATGTTTATTTTTTGGCCACAATGAGGCTATGGTAAATGGGTTTGACTATAATATGCAAGTAGAGAGAGCTGTCTATTAGGTACTCAGATGCTCGACGTTGCAAATCTGCATCTACCAAAAAGTCTCCGGCTTCCTCTGTGCTCTGATGGAAGTTGTAGACATGGCGCACGACCACTTTTCCTTGCTGCTTTGCCGCTACGATCACCGTTTTCTGGAAGCTGACCCCGGCGAAGTCCGGGCTGGAGGTAGCCGGGGTGACAATGATGCGAGGCCGTCCATTGTCCGTTCGCGTCGGCTGCATGGCTCCGTGTTCGGCGTAGGAAGATCGCACGCTGAGCGGGAGCCAGCGCGGGGAGAAGAGAGCATTCCAGGTCACGCGTTTACTGGAGTCGTGGCTGCTGGGACCCAGCTGCGTCTGGAAACTGAAGCTTCGGTCATCCCGCGTAGGATTGTTAATTACCCATGGCGAACCCCACGTTTGCGACAGGTAGTTGCGCGGCGTGAAGAGACTGCAGTTGACATCGAAATACTTGGCAAACTGAACCGGAGAGGCCGAGTGAAACTGGAACGCGAGGAAGAGCAGATCTCGTATGGATTCGTAGTACCGTAACATCAACGGGGACTGCTTCTGCAGCCGGAACAGGTGCTGGGGCGGAATCATTCCGTATCGCACCGACCGGAGAGCGTTCTCCACCGTCACTCCGGCTGGTTGGTTCTGACTGATCCAGGCCTCTAGACCCTCATACAGCTCTAGCTCACTCTGTAGAATGAGGTCAGAGCGCTGCAGTAGAGACAGGAGTAGTTCATCACTGATGGACCCCCACTCTGCACTTTGGAGAACTGATGACAGGTTCCAGGCGAGGTACTGCAGACAGCTGTCCTTCAGAACTACATCCCCAATCTGCAAGGCGTACTGGTACCAGCTCACCACGTGCCCTGCAGGAGATTCACTGGACAGGTGCTGGGTCATATAGCGAGTGAGACCCTGCTGTAGACGCTGTACATGGTACTTACTGGCAAGTTTGTGCAATGGGATTGCCTGGTCCAGACGTACTGAGATATCACCGCAGTACAGATATCTACGCAAACATAGAATCAGAATTAGTTCGGGAAGACATAACTTTCTGGCCTTGAACTGTTGACATCTCACTAAGTATCTGATGTTAATGCATGGGATGTACCGATTCAGTAGATGAATCCACAACTATGAGTGAAGTCACACTGTTCTGCTTGTCAAGATTTGTGTAATGACGAAACTATACATAGGGGGCAGCATTCTGGCGATAATGTAGCAGGGACAGTGAACCTACTTTGCACAGGGCCTGCTGAATACTATTTTATAGTAACAGATTTTTCAGATACTTATGAGAATCTTGATTAGCAGAATAACATGTGTTTGTGGAGGGTTGGAACAAACCTCTGCATACCTTGTTGCCTTCAGCAGTGAGGGTTACTTTTCCCCTATATACAGTGATTCTGAGAGCAATCCTCTTTCTCTCAATCACACTCAGGTAGTTTGATTTGTACATTGTTCACTTTTGCTTTAAGTCATATACTTTATTGGTTAATATACATTGATTCCTTTTTCACCTTAGCAGATGCTGAGACTGTGTGTTTTACAGACAGATTAAATGTTTCACATTTGACTTTTGTAATGAGTTCAGACAATGAAAACATGTTACTGTATTTGTCTGTGCAGTTTATACAGTATATCTGTAGTTTGTATGTGTTTATTCTGTGTATGTAGGTGGAGTGATGAGCCTGTCTATGTGTCTACCTGATGAATTTATCGAATGCAGCGGCACAGTCTTGGGTTTCCCTCAGGACCAGGACGCTGGAGTTTCGGTTCAGGAGCAAGTCGTCAAACACGTCGCTCTGCATCGTGAGCACCAGCGTGTGGGCCTGGATCATCTTCACCTCGTCCGTGTCGAGAGTCTGGATACGCAGGGTCACATCACTACCATTTCCCTGGGTCAGCAGGGCCTCCAGACGCTGAACCAGCGCCATCGAGTGGTTGAGCACGGTAGCACCACTATCCAACACTACCTCCTGCTTCAATGCAGCTGTAAGGCAGACGAGATATTTCTCACTGAGAAAATCAATGACTCATAAATTTATTCTTTATTCTACTTTTGTACTCTTTTTTGCCCTTTTTATGTACAGATATGAATTTGACTGTGTGATTGTGTTTTTTGACACAGTGTTGAATTCATAAGGAAGAAATGTGATATTGTCAGTCTAATCCTGAGAATATTTCGTCTTACACCACAGAAGGATAGACAAACGTATTCATACTCTGGATCCTAAGTGCTCATTGCTGCATTTGCCATTGTCAACACCAAATCATGTTAGCTGCTTTACCATCAGTGACTCCCCTCCCCCCCCCCCTTCTCTTTTTAGTATTAATGTTGATTACTTGCAATCACTTTCTGTCTCTGTAAGCTCTTTTCCATCCTGGGTCCTTGATTAGTGTATGAAGCCACTGAGAGTTTCTGGGGCAAATGAGGGCATGCGAGTGAGCTAACGAGGCCCAAACTGAAAGATATCCTGAAAATATCCTGCAGAGCTCTGATTCATTCATACTGAGGTCTTCTGATCAACTCATAGAAATATGTGCAGAGACATACAGACTAATAAGCCATGCTGAGAGAGAGAGAGAGAGAGAGAGAGAGAGAGTGTGTGTATGTGGGTAGCCGCTGTGCAGCTGTTTCTCTTTTTGACCAAGAGCTCTCCAGAGTTGGAGCTCAGGCTAAAGAGGGGCACATGAAAGGCACAGCCCAATTATAGAGAGAGAGAGAGAGAGAGGAGGAAGAGAGAGAAACTCTCATTAGCGGAAGATACCAGCTGCTCTCCTGTAGAGAAATAATGAGATACTTACTCTCGTGTCACTTCTGCAGTTCCAGTCACCTCCTGATTCTATGAATTACACAGTAATGCAAATGACTCATCGAGCCATGAAGTATTGATTTAGTTTTGTTCTCTGAATTGGGTTAACGAGTCTTTCTTTTTGTATGTGTACGTTCATGAATTGGAGAGCAAGCAAATTCTATACTGTTTATTTTGAATTATTGTGTGATTTGTTTTTAATTGATATTTAATCCAACGTGAAAATGTTATTGCTCTCTTTATTAATCTCTGTGATTTCATTATGCCATAATGTCTGTTGGAAGAGGTTAGTAACAGTGCTGCTCCGATTTTTGTTGAGTGCTGCTCCATTGATCTGCACAGATGGATTTAAATGATTTCAGTTTATTCGCAATCAATTTACTCGCACTCAGTTCTGTGCAGCAGTAAAGCTCTGAGAGAGAGAGTGCATGAAACCAAAAAAGAAAAGAAAGAGATGTCTAAATGGGTTTTACTCACACTACCACACATCTTAGCAACTACTTTTTCATGCAGGTCAGTAATGCTCTATGGCTCTAAAACAATGAAAAGAGAGAGAAAGAGAGAGAAAATCACGTTTCGTTTTCCCTGTTGAAGTCCTGTCCTCAGATCTTTTTACATCTGCCAAAAAACCCCAAAAAACTCCTGATTTAAAAGCTTTTGTGTTTTAGCTCAGACTTAGTCCGCAGCATAAAGCTCATTCCAGGGGGTGTTTGTGTGCAGGTGGCCAGAAAGTAACAGGACTGACAGAGAGGAGTTGTGAACTGCCAGGCTATTTAAGAAACTAACCCCAGCTCTCTGTGTTTGCTGGTGCCCTCGGGCTGAGTTTTAGGCCCTCATTGTTTCTGGCTCATTCAGTGACCACTAATGGAGAGAGAATCACCCTAAAACAGGCCTCTCGACAAAGGTATAATATAAGAGTTATTGGAATGACAAAATGAGAGAGAGAGAGAGAAATGGTTGAGTCAAGTGATGGGTAATAGTCAGTCAGACTGTTAGAAACATAAGAGTTTGTCCTCTTACCTCCTCTGGCTGGTACTGTTTGGATCCCCATTCCCATAAACAGGCTAGTCACAAAAACCAGCACAGAGATTTCTCCTTTAAACGGTAGCACCATCTCCGGGTCTTTTCTTTCTCGTCTTTTTCTCGTCCTTTCTGAATGCGCTCTTTCGCTTTGTCTCTTCTTTCTCCTCGTCCTTTCCTTCGTCCCCTGGTGCCCGGTGTGTGTGAGCGCGTGAGTGTGTGTGTGTGTGTGCGTGTGTGCGTGCGTGCGCGTGTGTGCGTGCGTGTATACAGCGCTTTGCCCCGTTTTGTGGTGCGAGCTCCCTGTCCCGTGCTCTTTATGTAGGACGCCTGCCCCTTCCTGGAGCATCTCACTGCCTGGCGAAACCCTCATTGATTGGTGGAATCTGGTCGGGCCGTTGCCATGGCTACGCCTTTGATTTTGAGTTTCTCCCTTTTCAATGTTACATGGCATCGATCGATGGAGCTGGACCGTGTTTGGGGAGGGCGGACTGTCAGAGTGTATTTTGGAAATGAGTGGGTGACTGAGTGGGATGGAGACTCTCTTTCTGTATGATCATATTTAAAAGATAAATTGATTCAAATATCAAATAGTTCAGAGCCTGCGTACTGCATACTCTGTGTGTGTGTGTGTGTGTGTGTGTGTGTGTGTGTGTGTGTGTGAGTGTGTGTGTATGTGGGGGAAAAATCTCAGCAGATTAAAATCAGCTAATTAATCAACATATTGCTAATTATGTGAATACTTTACTAGCTGTTCCATTATAAAAATTGAGGATGTCACACTAAAAAAAATATTTTGAAGTTTGTAAAAACCTTTTAAAAAGTAAAGCTCAGGTAAATTTATTGACATGATAATGAACATAGTCCAACAACAGCCACAATGACGACCACACTGGTACTGCTAGTTCATGATTTGAAACTCTACAGCGAATAACACAAAGATTAGGGCGTGTGTGTGTGTGTGTGTGTGTGTGTGTGTGTGTGTGTATTCTGGTAGGTGGATTGAGCGGTAGCAATTTGTTGGAGCTCGCTAGTTGTCATGAGGCATTGCTTATGGTGAGTCATAAACTGCACATTGTGTTGGTTGAGATATGGGAACAGCAGATTTCAATTGGTCACTGGTTTGTGTAATTATATTCATATTTTTCTTTTTAATCAAGAGAAGAGAACAGGCACATTGGTTCTATTTGGATCCTAGAGCACAACTTTGAAAAGGCCTGTTCTAGAAGACATAACATTAATAATGATACTGTTGACGATGATGTTGTTGTTGATCAGGGTTCGAATTACGGGGTGGATTGGGGGGGGGGTGTCTGACCCCCCTAATTAAGACTTGGACCCCCCCCCCCCAAAAAAAAACTAAAAACAACAGTTTGGGGGGGTTCCATACATTTATATATCCTATGCTATATAGCCCTGGAGAAATAGTTGAACTCCCTCGATTGTCACTGTATAATTCCCACTCTGTTGATGATGATGACGATGATGATATTATTAATGATACTATTTATTATTTCAAAAACACAAACATCTACTCTCAGCCCCTAAAAATAAAACATGCAAATGTGGTGAAACAAGAATTAACATAAAATGCATTTGTCCATAAGTTATGATATTTAATTTCAATGTAACTCATTTGTATCACAAAGGCACACAAACATTTACACTCAGTCACTGAAAATAAAATTACAAGATTGATTAGACAAGAGTTAACATAAAGTACTTTTGCACAATGTATAACAGTTATGAAAGAATCTGTGTTGGCATGTTTTAATGAAATGTCAGGACAGGTTTGTAGAATCTCCCAGTCCTTCACACCGTTCGGAAATACACTGATGCTCACCCAGGAAAGAATCCTGGCGGGACAAGTCTAATGAGACAGCTTGAGATGTCAGCTCAGACACACACTCACACAGTCAAACCTGCAGGAAAACGTCACAGATGGAAGAATGGAATTTTTACTCCTCTCCCTCTCTCACTCTCACCTAATTAATGCACCATAACCTCGAGAAAACTGATTTTGATGGACACAGTGTCCTGTTAGCCAAGAACAACTGTCAAAATCCAGTTCCAAAGTATACACAAGGGGAATGCTTTTGCTGTAAGACTGTGGAAGGGGGTGGGGGAGTGGGGGGGTCCATAAATCATAAGAAGCTCAGAAATGAGGTCATCTATAAAAGTAGTTATGACCATTCAGAATCCCAGGGAGGAAAAGCGACAAGGCGTAATGAAACGTGACAAAATATCTGTGGTGTGCATCATTACCACTAACAACACCACAGTGGACTCAGAAATGAAATTATCTATTTACATGAGTTTTATATTCCAGCATTATTATGTGAGCCATTAATACTTGTCTATTTCCACTATAGTTATGTTGAGTCTAATAAAACAACGAGCTCAGATGAACTACACGACACTAAATATTGCTGAAAGAACAAGTTCTATCCACATAGCCCAGGCTTTTTGTCAATACAGAGATGCTTGTATTGACCGCAGTGATACAACTTTCAAAGCTAAACAGTACAAATTAGTCTCTCATTATTCCCATGATACATACTCCGTCTTTGGTAGGCTTAAAATGAAAGAGAAATAATCAGCAGGAAGAACCTGAATGTCTCTGTCCAGACGTCCTTTTACTTTGGGATCAGCTATGGAGAGGAATACATTTTGAGAGAGAGAGAGAGAGAGAGAGAGAGAGCGACTGTCTGGTGACACTTGATAAAATCTTGAACCTGGGAGGGAACTCACTTCAGAAACCAATGTGCATCAGAGGGCCTGTTCTAGACCAGTTCTGACCTTGATGAGTCCTGATCTTGTTCAGTCCTGACTCTGTCCTTATAACAGACATTGACAGCTTGTATCAAAATAATGATGTTCTGTAATAATGCTCTCAGCGTTTAACTAATGTCCAGTGGTGCGTGGAGGTACCCTTAAATTATTCAATATCGCAGCGTATTAGTCTGTTCTATTAGTTTAATAAAAAATAAAATCAAAGATAGGTGTATAAGTTTTAAACACACAATTTGTTTAAATATACATTTTTTCATTAAAGGTGATCTCTTTCTGGGCAGGGATAAGACTCATTGCAGTATAAAAGAAGACTCGCTGGATGAGAGAGAGAGAGAGAGAGAGAGAGAGTGAGAAAGTGAGAGAGAGAAAGAGAGAGAGAGAGAGAGAGAGAGAGAACAGATTGATTTATTCTCTGTGAACTCTTCTCTCAGGGAAACGATAGAATTATCCCTTTGAAGATCAAATGCTTATGTCCCACAGCATGCAGAGAGCTGTCCATTTATCTGAAAGGCATAACTGAGACGTGTAACACTGATACTGACAGATAACCTTGACACAGAGGAATGACCATAACCCAGAGATGCATACACACATACAGAGACACAAACACACACACACACACACAAAAAACCATTAACTCATAGTAGCATACATAAAAGTTTTAAATCAATGGCACATGGAAAGTTTTACATGATTCCCTTATCAAATGCTTCTTCACTGACAGACTGTCCAACAGATCAATGCCTTCTGGAATCAGATCCAGCTGGTTTTATAATACTGTTTAGTCACGGCTCCATAGTTATCACGGTCTAATGGGAGTGATATTCAGCGGATGAGTAAGAGAGGCGGGGCAGCGGGGGAATTTTTATCAGCTTAAGTAAAGGAGGTAAAGAGTTCTGTATGAACTGAAGGAAGGGAAGAAAGATGAAGGAATTTCCTCTGTTTTCCGCTGTTTTGTTCAGACTGCACGTTTGCACTCTAAAGGAAACTTATGTGCAATAATTTGGGCACGCTTTTTCGCAGTGCAGGTTTCAGTGAATCTCTTGGTAAAAAGCACCGGCATGACTACATGGTTACAACAAAAACACAACAGGTTTTCTGTGTGTTTCACTATTTACTTTTTTAAAATAAAAAGTAAATATGACGCATGTAAAAATTCTGACAGTCTGTCAGTTATTATTCCATGGTCTTTTTTTTTTCTTAGCGAGTATGTTATAACCAATTTGACGTATGCTTAAAATTATCCTCCTGCTAAAATACTCTTTTCTTCAATGTTTGCCTGATTCTGGGAAATTAGCATCTGGAATTTTCTGATATCTAACAGAATGTCAAGGCTTTCTTCTCTTCCACTGATTCACTCTTTTTTCTGTGTTTTTTTTAAGGTACAGCATTACTGCACTTTGGAATTACTATTGAACTCTACAACTGTCTTCAGACGACAAACTGAAGCCCCAAAAACCCAAACATTTCTGAGCCTCACTAAAAGCTTTTTTTTTTTTTTAAAGGAATAAAAATCTTTCAGAGGCAAACATACCCTTTGCCCAAATGTTTGTACATACCTGTGACTGGCCCAACATCCTCCTTCTCATGTCTGTTCGTTTCATTATTATCCACCAGATGGTGCCTTATTAATGATTGTGTGTTCAGTGCAAGCGAGACATTTTGTATATATTTGTTTTCTCCTAAAATACTGTAAGGAAATGAAAATTTTGTTTATTGAGTGCAAATCTGAAGACCCACATTCTTGAGACGTTGATATCGGTGGAGTCTGTATGACCTAATTTAAAAACATCACTGATTCTGAACAGAACTCCTGGCTCCCTGAGACTCCGTTGTCATGAGTGCGTCTACGGGTACTGGTGTGAAGAAAGTTTCCGCTACGCGAGTATAGAAACAGTGATCATGATAAATGTGACAAAGTTTGCGCAATGAACTTACTGGGAGAAAAATTCTCTTAGGGGCTCCATTGTTACAATAAGCTGGTTAACAAAAATGCGGCAGTTGGTAAAGCTGCTCCTACTGCGCTTACGTGGGATTTACTCAGGACTGGTCCTTTTCGAGTTAATACTCGTGGTAATGGCCGAGTGTAAGAACGAAAATTAAAGAGAACATTTGCTGTGAGACGGATTAACGGAGGTATGCGCACGGGTGTTGTGCATAGAGGTGAGATGCAAAGATGTAGGCGGGCGTAAAATGCGATGAGTGTGAGAGTGGGTGGTAAGACAATTTCACCGGTCAGCTAGACAGGCAGAGCGACACTCGCTGTCAAATAACGCTTTATGTCATCCATAAAAGTATCAGATAGATTACAGAATAAGAGTTGAGACAGATAAGAACTGTAATATTTTGGATAAGTTTTTCATCTGCACAGGAAAAAGTTTACTGGGGCTAAATAAAAAAAAAACAGTAGCCTATTCATCGTCGAATATCATTTGTGGTCAGATACGTTATCAAGTGGCATCGCTTGTTTTTCGGATTCAAAGCGACACCTCAGCGGACGTTCACCTGCCACACAGAGCCGCAACAGGTGAGTGGACCGTAATGTTAACATCAGACAGAACTTACGAAATGTTGTTTGAACCAAGATCCCCACAAACTCTTTGTGGGGATCTTGGTTACTCACATACTTTGTGTTTTCAGTCTCCTAACCATAGAGGATTCATTATTATTTTGAGTAGAGCAGTGTAAACAGTGAATCTAAGTAGTATAAATTTTATGATATGAATCTCCTGCCTACAGTTTTTCAACGTTTGCAATTATATGGGAAAGACTGGCATTTTTGTTTTGTCTCCATCTGACGGGCTCGTGACAGCCCCACGCCGCCAACGCCCCCAATCCCCCCGCGTATTAACTTAATGCCCTCGAGGCACGTTGTTTATTCTCATGTGGAGTAGTGGTGTCAGCAGTCCGAACAAGCAGGTCTGAACTGGCTGTCCAGAAACATTGAGCACTGCCTCATAAAGAGGTGTTGGGCCAGTGGCTATGTACACTCATCTCATTATTCTGAAAGATATGTTTTCTAATTTTAATGCCCCGTTTGCCTTTTCATAATCTAACCACAGCTCGTTGCTTGTCATTGTTACTGTTGAACAAAGTCGGTGGTGAGATAGGAAAAGATCTGTTTTAGTCCATGAATCATAGAAAGTCCACATTTGGTGCATACAAAGAGAAAAAAGGTCTCTACTAAGTCATTCAGCCAGGTTGAGTGAAGGAGAGTATAATCAGACTTGAGTGGGATAGATTCTACGATTTCTCGGATCAAGGTCACCATCTCTGGCAAAATTACCAAGGAAACAGCATCAGTGTGGGTGGCAGTCTGCGCTTGCGTGGTGTCCATTTTGTTCCAAAGGAAAACAACAATCCAGTTTTTCTCCACTGTCAGAAATACAATATTATGTAACTATGCTCTGTGAAGTGATAAAAGAAATACTTATGGCAAGCACTGACACAGCTAGTAAGAAGAGACTCACAGAGGCATCAAACAACAAGGCCACCTGTCTGCCATTAGACATTGTTTTTTTTCTATACTAAGCAAGTAACATCTGCCTGTTTCAGATGTCATTAAGGATTTTCAGAAACAACAGTGCTCCAAAGAAGATTTCTGTGACATGCAATGCAAGCACAAATTATTTAGACAACTTCACTACAGGCAGGGTTACATGCATTAACTGCAAAGCTGCACCCAAAGATAATGTAAACCATTTATTTCACACGTCATTTCATATGGTAAATCTTCACATGTCATTTTTACAATGTGTACATTTTAAATCCATTAACACCTTCATTAGTGCAATTACATTACATTCACTGCTGGTGCAATTCACTTTACAGGCTCCTCCATACACTCGCCCGATAATGACTACTCCCTCTGGAGTCCCAAGGGGCTGTGAGGTCTCCTTGAACCCAATCTACTTCAACCTGTGCGACCTAGATGCGGTTTGGGGAATCGTGCTTGAGTCCTTGGCGGCGGCTGGCGTAGTGGCATCCTTCGTGCTGATGGTCATCTTGGTGGCCAGTCTACCCTTCCTGTCAGACAAATCAAGGAGGAATTTGGTGGCGCTGCAGTTCAGCTTCCTACTCTTCATCACTGGCCTCTTTGGCCTCACCTTCGCCTTCATCATGCGACAAGATAACACCACATGCGCCGTGCGGCGTTTCCTCTTCGGGGTGCTGTTTGCTGGATGTTTCTCCTGCCTGTTGGTGCACGGGATTTGTTTGGTGATGTTGGAGAGGAGAGACGGTCATCCACGGGCTTGGTTGCTCTGTCTGGGAGCTATAGGGTTCTGGCTGGTGGAAGTTATCATCAATACCGAATGGATGATCATTACATTGGTGACAAACATCACCATTCCATGTTACCGCAACATACCAGGTGTTACCAACCGGGACTTTGTGATGGCCCTCATCTATGTGATGGCCTTACTGTTGGCTGTGGTTCTGATGGCCATACCCTCTTTGACGCACAAACACAAGCCGTTCCGTCGAGATGCTCTCTACATCCTCTTGACGGGAATTCTCTCTATGAGCATCTGGGTGACCTGGATTGTCATGTACGTTTACGGGAACAGGGCAGCAGGATCTCAGGACTGGGATGACCCTACGTTGGCCATTGCTCTGGTGTCCAATGCCTGGGTGTTCCTGGTTCTTTACATCATCCCAGAAGTCTGTGCCCTTACTCAGGCATCAGAAAAAGAGGAGGAACCAAGTCATGTGGATCATCTCTGCGCCAACAGGAGTATGGTCTACGAGAACATCCTTAGAGACCAGAACCTGTACATGGAGAACAAGGGCTTCTCTATGGATGAGCCTGGTAGGTATAACCATTTGAAAACTAATGTGACAACCTTCTTTATACTGTAAGTTGTGACAGTATAGTGTAAGTCCAGTCTATGAGCAAAGAGTGTTGATATGTCTTTTACATTATGATCATATATATAAATGCAATAAAAAATCATTTATTACAGGTTAGTTGAAAATACGAGGTTTCCATCATACAGCTTTTGCTCTGATAAACACGATGATGCACCTCTGGAGTCATATGTAAACACAGTGTAATTAAGGGTGTATCATATAAAGTGAGACTACTCTGTAAAACAGGGCATTCATACAGGGGTTCGGATAAAGATATACAAGTGGACCTTAACTGGGGAATCACGTTCCAACTGGAAGCATGTTTGTAAAATGCCATGTAATGCCAGCACTAGATATGGGTGCGCTTAATTAGGAGAGATGCTGAACACATGTACAGCAAGTCTTGGAAAAGTGACCAAGGTTATGTTCAAATCTCGTCTCTATAGTGATATGGATCTCCCAAAAGAGGCATGTCCCATTGGAGGAGGTGGCTTAAATGGAGTGTAGCTCAAGATATCACACAGCATTGCAAATGAATTCTTCAGCTCTGTTTTGTTTTGTCCTTAAATGTTTGGGCTGCTTAAATGAAGCAAGTGTAATGAGTATCTCAAGTCATATTTATAAAATTCCCATGTTAGTGAGACTGATCACACTTTGATTGCGGAGTTAATGCTAAGCAAAGGCTAGCAGGGCTAAATCATCAACTTTTAAACATGACTCAGTTTTATACATTTAATGTGTTATCTGCTGCTTCATGTCTGAGGGGGAATTTCACAACGAGACATTTATATTGTAATCAGTCAAAACTACAATAGGTATACACAGTCAGGCATCTGCCTTTGCAGATATAGAGGTAAATCTGTTTATGAACATTATCTGTCCAGAGCTCTTAATTCCCTGTCTGCTGTGTGGTACAGGTTGGCACCCAAAGGTGAATTTGGCTGATCTGTGCAGTCCTGTGGCTTATTAGTGGTGTATGGGAGCCATTTTATGAACATGTGCTGAGTTGAAGTCCCTTGTTGGCAGACAGATTATCTTGTTAAATCTGTGCACAGAGTAAAAAGGTGATGACGCAATGGAAATCACTCTTTTGTGTCAACAATGTTAGTGGAAATTGATGGCATAAGTGCTCAGTCCAGACACTGTATATGGTTTGCCCATCCACTCTCTCCATATAAAGACACAAAGACACATATAAAAAAACAGACTATACATAAACAAGGATCTGCATTATGTCAACAGAGGAGGCCGGCAAACATGTCGTTTCGCAAGCATTTAACGACACTGCTTTCAAAGAGATGGGAACGCAGTCGGTAATGTTGTCTCCGTGTTAGAGTTTGGCTGTAGAGATGGTTTCATCCAGGGTGATGAAAAGGACAGTAGATCCAGTGAAACAGGTAATGTGCCCCTGGGGTTACATCAGACACCTTATCAAGAGAACATCCTATCTCAGACAGGGAAAGCCATCAAACCCACCTTTGCTGATGTGGGAGGACATAGATGTTCTCTGTTCCTATCTGAGTCTTTGAAGCTCCTGTTGAGAGATCTGATAGTGAACAGAGGGGCGCCATTATCAGCGTTTTATTTCCCTCCATTTCTGTTTAATCGTGTTCAGGAAAAGCCAATCAGAGTTTAAGGGCTTGTGGTCAGTTACTGGTATTTGAATGTATGAGGTCTGAAGGCAGATGAAGTGTAGGTGTGAAGTGATATGTGTAACATTTATGTGTAACATTAATATGTAACATTTCTAATATCCATATAAAATATTTTCTGATAATCTCCATATCAGACTTCGCAAATAAGAAAGGAGACATTGGGAGGAAATAACTCTATTCTCAGCAATATTTATGAAAGGAAGTCAAATGACCCAACAACTTCATTATATTTAAATGACTGTAATGCTGCACTGAATATTTAAATAAAATAAAACCCACTTTCTCCTTGTGTCTTTTCCTCAGGAAAGCTTGTGTCCCCATACAGTGGTTACAACGGACAGTTACGTAGCTGTGTATACCAGCCCACTGAACTGGCCCTCATTACGAAAGGCCACATGGTGAGGTTTTTTTATACTTTTATAGATGCAGTAGTCACCTTTCACATAAAAGCATATATATATATATATATATATATATATATATATATATACGCCAGCAAAGCAGGATGTGTTCCTGTTTCTCACTTTTCCAATCTATAAATCTGTTACTCATTTTCATATGTTTTTTTTCTCGTATTGAAAGGGGTTCCTGGGAAAATGCAAATGATGTTATCAGTCGGATCTAACTGCACTTCTGTCTACTGTGTGCTTTTGCATGTCTTTAGAGGGATAAGTCCAGTGATGTAACCTTGCCCAGAGCAGTCCTGCCCTCCCTGACACAAGGCCAGTAGCAATGAAACAACAGGGGCAGGTCCAAGGCTGGCTCACTTTAGCAGTGTAAGTGTTTACAAGTGTATCCGGCCTTACACACCTCTCAGTTCAGACACTCTTTAATACGTTTATACACGGAACATCATCATAACTTTTGTGTTTACTCTAACAATATTGTATTGCGTGGGGGGCATGAAATTAGTTGGATTATTCATGTAACTACAATTTATTAATGATGTAATCTCTATCTTGTTTTCTTCTTCAGGGAAATGGTTTACACAGAAACACCCAATGGTAAATCAGTATAAACTCTACCTTTGCATGTTTTCAACTCCTTACACTCCCCTTCAATCCTATAAGTTCACAGTCTGTGGATGGTAGTTTGTCTGCAGCGTAGGTATTGCAGGCTGATGGGCAGAAAGGCCAGGGCCTCAGAATTGCCTGCCCCCCCCCCCCCCCCCCCCCCCCCAAAAAAAAAGATGGAAAAAAAACAGTGTCTTTTCTGGATAGGGTGTCCCATCTGTCCAACACCTCCACCAATGTATCCCCCAAACTGTCGCCCTACCCTCTGATCCCAGAATGAATGCTGATGGAAGAGAGAATCCACTGAGTAGGAGTCACCATGCATCAGGTCAACCATGCAACAAACACAATGAGGGTGCTTTAGAAAGGATCACTACCACCTTTGTTAGTGTGTGTGTGTGTAATCAACATTCAGTGGGTGACCAGCTACAGTAAAACAAATACAGGGAGGAGAGAGAAACTCTACTGTGAGTGTTAAAGAGCAAAAGTGGTGAGAGAGGAGAAGAGAAGAGAAGAGAAGAGAAGAGAAGAGAAGAGAAGAGAAGAGAAGAGAAGCACCTTTTAAGCACTGCCCATCCTCTTTGGTCTCTCAGGTGTCCTTGGTTTTGTGAAAACTGGGGGGTATGAGTGGAGAACTGAGCCACATATGGGCAAGATGAACAGTGGATCCAAACAAAAAAAAAACAAAACAAAAACAAAAAAAACCCATTATTTTCAACCTGAACCAAAAAGCTGACAAAGGAAATTACATGTAACTGACTCTGCATCACACACTTTAAAAGGTTATGGTCCCAAGAATGTATTATTGATGCTAAAAACAAAAGCAAATATGTTTACTTTTAAGAAAAATAACTTTTTTTAAATTTTATATTCTAATTATTTTTGTTGCTTTTTTTTTTATTTGGTCATAACATTCTGAACTTATTGTCTAATGTGACGACAATTTTTCATTTCAATCCTTGATTTCTTTTCGTTATTTGAAAGGGTTTTTTTTTTAATCTATTTCAGTCTACATTTATGTTGTTTTTCTTTAAGCAGGGGGGGGTCTGTTAAACTGCCTGTACATTTATCAAATGAATCATTGTGACAGAATCAAAACTAGCATCTAGCTTCCTCATATTTACAATATGCTATGAAAGACTAATAAATGTCACTGAAAAACAATATATACGTTTAAGCGTTTACATGACTCGATAGTTTACAATAATAGCACTGTGCCTCGTTATACAAAGATATCATGACATCTCTGATGTTTTATATGTTCTGTAACACAAAACGCTATAACAATAAAGTATCGGGTCTCTAAAATGGAAAAGGTGTTTGTGAAGCAGAATCTAAGCAGTAGAACAGCGTTTTAACACAGCTGTCAGTTATAACAGACAGATACCAGCAAATGCATGTTTTTCTGCTGTAAAATGTGAGTATTTACATGTCAACAATATGAACCCAGTAGTGATACAGAGCACTGAAATGTAGTGCTCCATTGTGGTAAACAAACAAACAAACATTACCCTATTACTACAGATAAGGACAAACACTGTAAAGTCCAGTAGAGTATCCTTTCTCCTAAGAGTATAAATAGCCTCATTTGCAATACATTTTCTAAAAATATTTTATCATGGCTTGGAAATGACTGTTCATATTGACAAAAGAACAGTGTTTGTGAGACAGCCTAACATGTTAGGAAATATATGTACATAGTAACTGAGTTGCTGTGACATAATCGAATGTGTGTGTATACATAGCGTGTTTGTGAAATGTGTTGGTTTTGTGGTAACGGGCACATGGGAAAATTCATTGCTGTTGGTTTGAGTTATAAGGCGAGAAAAGCGTGAGCTAAATGGAGTGAAATTCAAAAACATAAATCAGACTCAATTATGATTCATAAAGAAGGTCTTCTGTTCATTTTTTTATTAGACTCAATGGATCACACACACACACACACACAAGATTTAGCTGAGCTTTGCTGCTAGGCTGCAAACTGATGAAGCTACTATACACATTCATGCTGTTAAAAGAAGGAAATGAAATTATCTCTACAACAGAGAAAGGCGGAAGTGGAGGTGGAACAGCTGGAACCAGATTATTAAATTTTACATTTAAATTTATATATAGAAAATCTTGCCAGCTCAGTGCTAGCAGTAAACGCTGTGTATTCTGTAGGTAAGCACAGAGAGACAAATAGACTCCAAAATGATGTTTTTCTTTACAGTTATTCACACTCACATTTTAAGGTAATTCTAATATTTAAAGTGATGCCTAAAACAGCACACTCTTTCTGCTCGTGTGTGTGTGTGTGTGTGCGTGTGTGTGGATAGGTAAACTCTAGTATATGAATAGATAAGAAAGGCTGAAATTAGGTTTTATATGGCTGCAATGAACCATCTGGGGAATTATGAATCCAGAGAGTACACAATCCCTTTTGTGCAACAAAGTAAAGACTGAAAGGCCGTGCAATTTACTGTCACAGTAATCAGGAGGCAAATAAAGCAGGCAAATTTTAACCCAGAGGAGAAACATAAGCCCTCTGCTTCACTTCACTCGCACCTGCTATGGTCGCCAAGCAACCGGGACTGGACCATCGCTGTAGCGACGGGGCCGCAGATGCACGAAGGTCGCCCTCAGGTGTGACCCTACCCGGACCGAAAAAAAAGAAAAAGAGCGAATGTGTGTGATCGGGTAGCTGTTCTGTCCAAGAGTTTTCCGGGAATCAAAATTCTGGCTAAAAACTCGCATGAAAGAGACAGCCCAAGGACAGAGAGTGAGTGTGTGTTCAGAACTAGAGCTAACGTAATCTCTTTCATACATTATATCGGAACAAAAAGTTTCCCTCTAATACAGTTGGCAACTTAGTATAAATCCAAAAGCCTCTTTCAAGTTTGCATCATAGGGCATAATGCCAAACTAATAACACAAACAGTGCCAAACATAAGCCTTTCCTTGTTTTGATAACCGAATGATTTGTTTATGATTGGAGGAGCCATAACGCAGTATTCATAAAACTGTCCCACAGAGTAAACATGAGTCTAATAAACACTCAACACGTTCCATAACGCTCATGTCCACCAACTGGATCTGGCCCTAAAGTACATATGTAGGCCAAAACAAACAAAACAAACAAACAGCTACCTCCCCCTTCTTTTTTTTTTGAAAAAAGAAAAGAAAAAAAAAAAAAAGAAACACCATCGCTTCTCTCATTTCCATCTGATAGCTTTCTGAGAAGATGGCCGTTATCTCCATGGTTCTGTGTGTACTGGGCTTTCGTGTAAGAGACCAGAATAATGGAAAGTCAGTCTTCATAAAAATGGAGGGACAACATTACAGTTGCATTCAGAGCTTGGATATCACGCTGGCTTTTCTGAATGTCTCTGTGAACAGAGAGATGGGCAGACATTTCCTGGTCCCATTTACAAAACACAGCATAAACTGCAACTCAGGCGCTTTTACAGGCCAGCAGAGAGTTAGGAAGAGAGAGAGAGAGAGAGAGAGAGAGAGAGAGAGAGAGAGGATGACGTCATAGTGGAAACCACAGAACCTTCCACAAATGTTCTGTCTCACCACAATCAGCTCCGGTTTTGGCTCCCGGCACAGTAGTTCCTCTCTTGAGAGTCTCAGAACATCTTTTTCAGTGGTAGAGGGTGAGAGAGACAACGCTCCAGACATTCCATGGGGCTTTGCCAGCATCACTGAGTTTTCAGCTTGTTCTTTGCATTGTTTCTCTGTTCCTGCTGTTCAAGCTTCTGTTTCTTCAGGTTTCGGTATACCTGGACCACACGCTCACGTTCTTCTTCGATTATCCTCTGTCTGGCTATGGATGGTTTGGCTGTGGAAAGCGTAGTCTGACCCAGGAGAGAATTGAGCAGCAAGCCCTTTGGCGCCCCCTAAAGGCAACCACAGCACAGCAAAAGCAGAACTTCAATTTCAAAGAATTTCAAATCTATCAAAGGTTACCTTTTCTGACATGTTGGTCTATTGAAACATTTATCATGTCAGCTGTCAGTGCCTTAAATTTCAATTTCAATTTCAACCACTTCAATTTTTTGTATTTTTAACCAAATACTTACATTTTTCATAACAACCTCCTAAGCAATAAATCTGGTTTGACTGATCATGTCCTTGAGCCAGTAATGGAAGTCTCATTATAAAATTCCACAACTGTGTTTTAAACTCTTTTGTCAAAGACCAATATTAGCTAAAAGTCTTCCACATAGAAAGGTTAAACTGACCAACAAAGTTCATATTCATTGTCACAGGAGACAAGAAAAAACGCAGCTTTCCCACCTGGCCTTTAACAAAAGATGTGACAACATTTCCAATAGGCCAGCATATGAAAGCCATGCATTTATATACCTCCTGAATTTCAAAAATATATTCAAAAACATTGATATATGTGTGTGTGTGTGTGTATATATATATATATATATATATATATAGTTGTGCTGACATAGTTTGTAGGTATAACTCTGGTAAGTATTTCATTACAGTGAGGTGTAGGCATTATAAAAAGCCAATATGTCATAAAGGTAATCCTCCCATATGAGCAATGAGTTTTAACACTGACTCAGCGACAGTATGGCGTGGATACCTGAGGCTTGACTGGAGCTTTCTTTGGTTTAGCACTCAAAGATGGAGGTGCCATGGCTACCTCTCCAAACTGCACCTCATCTGTGAGAGGTGATGAAAAGCAACAAATAATAAAATATGTTACATGTAAATATATATATTACGAATGACAATGACAATAGAGTGTGAGTAAATATGCACCTGTGAAAAATTCTTTCTCCTCCTTCTCCTCACGTTTCTCAGTCTTCCTCTTGTGCAGTTTCTGTAACCTTCCTTTATCGTGCCTGGATTTACAAAAAAAAAAAAAAAAAAGAAGGAAAAAGAGAAAAAAAAAAAAGAGAGAACAAATGATGGAAAGTACAGACAGTTTATGAAAAACAGAAGCCAAAGCTAATGTCAAAACGTACTCCTCTATCTACATCATTTCACTTACTCTTTCTTTTTCTCTGACTTCTGTTTCTCCTTCACGCTCTCCTGATTCCCGGTCTCCAGTTCGGGCTGTCTTTCCACCTGGTTGTTCGTAAGAAAGAGGACATGTTCCGTCTCGCGTGACATACGCCGTAAGTATGCTCCTTCTGATTCCGTTTTCCCCCTGCGAAAATGGGGCACGGGTATGTCTCCTTCCTTCTGCTGTCCGCCCTGAAGATTACCCATGGCAGCTGGTGGAAAGACATGGAGTCAGTCAAGTTTAACAGATAGAAATGGTGTCAAAGTTGAATATAGCTATATATTATACGATATATCAATTACCTCTTATATATGTGACTGTAATGAACAATTAATGCAGGCTATGCCACAAGTTTGCTGCATTTCAGTACCTAAAAACGAGTCAATTCATAAGCACGTCCTTTATTCGCTGATTCAGTTGCAGTGAGGATATAATTTCGCACCTAATAAGTATAACTAAAATGTACCTTTTCTCATCTTTTTGATTTTACTTGATCCCAGTTTCATCCTCTCTTTGCTCTTCATGATTTCACGCAGACGAAAGGGAATCTGTTGCAGGTGCTCCTCTTGTCGCGGTTTGACATCTTTCCTCTGCTTCTTCTTGCCACTATGTTTAGTAAAACAATTTATTTAGAATTGCAAAAAAATCATATATTAAGTGAAGTTTAAGAACAATACTTCAAGTACAGCAAAACACGACAAATGTGCCCTACGCTGTGCAATAATTTTGTCTTAGTCGTTAACGTTATCATGTTGATAGCTGGCTACACGGTAGCTGACCTACGTTAACTGCCGAGTAGTTTAAGCTTACGCCTTTCATGACTTTTTAAAACCACGTTCATTTACGAGTTAGAATAAAGTATCACATTACCGCTGGTGATTTTCTTTCTTCTGTGCCTGGTTAGAGGATTCTGGTTTAGTTGTCTGTTTGTTTTTGGCCATGTTTTGCTCTTCACCGACATCAGTCGTGTAGCAAAACCATGCGTTTTCCTGTTCTTCTACGACTCTCCATTGGCCGGCAAATATTGAACCGCCGGCACATACCGCCATCTACAGTACGGGTCTCGAAATGGTATGTATTAAATCATAAACACTTTTTCTAAACTCAGCATTGCTATTGTTTATGTCATACGACTCTGTGGATGGCAAACGGCTTTTAAAGTCTCAAAATCGACCAGTGGAGTTAAATTAATAAGTTATCCTCCTGGGAAGCCCTCGGAGCATTCTGTAATCCATGCTGTATGCTGCCGCTTTTGCGAACGGAAAGACAGAGAAACAATGAAGACGTTTCATTTAAGCTTTCACTGGCAGTTATCTTATTAGAACATACCCACCCAGTTATCAGGATTATTTTTAACAGTCAGATTTGCTAGATTGCAGCTCCCAGCACTGATTTATAATAATGAAGAATTAATTTTTTTTAGCTTGACAGTAGATGGAAGCAGTGATCCATGTACAGAGGACAAACGCGCTCAAAAAATTTACATTGTTCACAAGATTATCTTGATAACATTTTTTTTTAACAATAAGTTTCCGTAACGACATCTTTGTTTCCATGGATAAATACTTTACCTATGTATCACCAGTGTATCAAGTGTTTGTTGGCAATGTTTAGTTAACAAATATTTAGGTCAAATATTGAGGTCAGATTTTGTTCACGTATAAACTGAAGCAGGCTACCAACCTTGATTGAACATTATTTCCCTAGTGTACGTTCAACTGTATTACTTTGCCACTCTGGTTGCAGAACATTTGTGGTTAAAAGAATGGTAGTGAGTGGGTGTTATGTAACAAGAGAGATTATTTAGGAGCATAACTGTATTTGCTAGGAGACATAAATATGTACTCATTTCTGTTCAGTCTGGATCATGCAGAAGAGTACAGAGTTTGTATCCTGGTGTGTCAACTTGATCTTGATCCCTTGCATTAACGTAATACATTGCATAAAACAGACTATGCATTGTTTTTAATTTATTGCACTGCAACGTTTGTGTCTTTACATTGTTTTCATTCCAAAAGTCAGCCATGGTTTAAGTGTTTGTAATTCAGACGTTATACGCTGAAGTCTGGATTAGAGCATGGAATGGAAACTATCTGAACCTGCGTCTGTCCCTAAGAGTGCCCCATGTTCCACCAAACAGACACACACACACACACACACACACACACACACACACACACACACACACACACACACACACACACACACACACACACACACACACACACACACACACACACAGTCCTCCTCTAGCTCATATCACAAAGTGGCCCATTAACCCTGTATAGAGAGGTGCTGAGAGAGAGAGGGAGAGAGAGAGAGAAAGAGAGAGAGAGAGAGAAAGAGAGAGAGAGAGGAAGGAGAGATCGGGGAGGGAGGGATGAAGGGAGTGGGGTAGACCACCCAGTAAAGAGACTGGAATGCACTGGGCCTGGAGGAGTCAAGAGTAATATCTGTGTGTTGTGTATGTGTGTGTGTGTCCTTGCATGTCTTTCGCCTGTATCTTCATTTTCTGTCTGTCTTATAACTGACATAAAGCAGGCAGCTCTGAAAATAACTGCAACAGAGCAAACTGGGCATCGGTCACAAAGTCTGTGATTTGTCTGAACTGCAGGTATTCGTGCAAATGAGTGCAGACAGGAAATGGGTAGAGCTCCCTGGTGGCTGACCTTCCTCTGTGTGTGTGTGAGGCAAACATTTCCCACTTAGT
>NC_044507.1:11152043-11164543 GCF_902362185.1 Chanos chanos
CATCTGTTCCTGACTGCCCATCTGTTGGGTCATTATGTTGGAACAGGCCGGTTTGGGCCTGGGCTTTATAAGGCTACCACAGACTCACGACTGCCGAGCAACTGAAGCTCTCTTCACCCCGCTACCACCTGACAGATCTCTCTGTCACTCCATCTCTCACGGCAGAGCCCTCCCCTGCTCCACTGGGAGAGAGCTGCTCTTTTAGAACTGGACTTCTGTGGCAAAGAGACAGGTGAGTCTGTTGGCGAGTTTAAAAATGAAATGAAAATGTGAGTAAATTAGTAAGTGAGTAAGTGAATGAGTGTGTGAGTGTGTGAGTGAGTGAGAGAGTAAGAGTGGATGAGTGAGTGAGTGAGTGAGTGAATGAGTGTGTGAGTGTGTGAGTGCATGAGTGAGTGAGTGAGTGAGTGAATGAGTGAGCGAGTAAGAGTGGATGAGTGAGTAAGTGAATGAGTAAGAGTGAGTGAATGAGTGAGTGAGTAAATGAGTGAGAGAGTGAGTGAGGGAGTGAATGAGTGAGTGAATGAGTGAGTGAGTGAGTGAGTGAGTGAGTAAATGAGTGAGAGAGCGAGTGAGTAAGTGAATGAGTGAGGGAGTGAATGAGTGAGTGAATGAGTGAGGGAGTGAGTGAGTGAGTGAGTGAGTGAGTGAATGAGTAAGAGTGAATGAGTGAGGGAAAAGAGGGAGGGAGAAAGAGGGAGGGAGAAAGAGCGTGAGGGAGTGACTTGGAGTTCACAGGTGAGAGAGGCAGGGACGCTAAATGAGTGAGCGAGAGGAAGGTGAAAGAAATAATTCTTTGAAAGAAAAACAGAAGTGAGACATAAAGCTGAGCGAGCAGGTAAAGGAGCGAGTGAGTGAGAGATCGGGAACGGGGCCAAGTTTGCCTCATGTTATTTTAATGAGGACTTTTTCTTTTTTTTTCTTCAGTCCAAAAGAGCATACCAAGTGGTGCCTAACGTAAAGCAACTTCACACTGACACAAGATGAAACGTTAGCTTCCTGCGGACCGTCAGCGTTACTCAGCTGACATACCAATTAAAATGTCGTAAAGACTCTAGGATATCACTGTCACTACATTCTTTCTCTCTCCCCCTTTTTTTCTGTCCCTTTCTTTATTTAACAGCCTTTCTTCCCCCCTCACTCCTGCCCTGCAAAGATACTTTTTTGCCACTTCAAAAAGAGAAAGAGAGAGAGAGAGAGAAAAAAAAAAGCCTAGCTGTTAGCTGAAGTCATGTCAAAGCACGTTTGGAAAGGAGGTGAGTAAAAATAGGAGCTTAAGTATGAATGGCAAAGCCTGGATCAACGTTTTCTCCCCCTTTCTCTCTCTCTCTCTCTCTCTCTCTCTCTCTCTCTCTCTCTCTCTCTCTCTCTCTCTGTCTCTCTCTCTCTTTCTCTTTCCTGCCCACTGAGAAAATGCACAGTGCTGGACTTCCCCGCTTCTGTCATTTATCACTTTTATCATCCGGCATGTTTAAAGTTCATCTTCTTGCTGATGTGTGTACCAGCAGGGCCGCGGGCTTCTCCGGCATTATTTTTATACATGATAACACAGAGGGACTTTTAATACTGGCATGGAAGCCGGTAGCCGGATACCGTGTCTCCGTGAGCTCACTCAAGTGCCAGATTCCGTCCGTTTCACCCCAGGGATCCTTCAGGTCATTCCAACGCTGTTGCGGAGAGGGATGTCTCTCCTTACATGGCGGCGAATATTCTGTCTCCATGGAAACGCAATGCATGTATAAAGAACAACATATTCGGATGTCCCTAACACACATGTCCATCAGCTTCAACAGAATTAAAGTTCAGACACAAGATAATATAATATGTTTTGTGAGATTCTGGTTTCTGTTGACACTGATATGAAATTACAATCACCTGTCATCAGCCACTTTTGGCCGCCCCATAGAAAATGAACCAACCCAGGAGGACGTGTCACTGGGTTACCAGAATTACCACAGGGTTTGACCTTGTGACCTTTAGAAGGGGTCAAGCATAAGCGTTGTAAATTCGATGACCTTACAGACTCACTGTGCTACACCTGACGTCTGCTGTATGGAGACAGCACCATTATGTCATTACGTAGATGCCATCTAGTACCTTTTCAAAGAGACTTGTTGGTGTGTTGTGGGGTAAGTCTAAATCTCAACCATAATCTTTATTTATCCCTTCGTTCACTCGGACCGCTCAAGTTCTAAAAGCCGTCAGTACAAACTTTCCATCTCTAAAAAGGGAGGGAAAATCAACAATACAAAGACCAGAAAAAGAGAGACCACCAGAGCCAAGCTCTCATTCCAGTAATGCCTTCTGCTTCCAGTCAAAAAGCCCGGTCCCAGAAGAACGCTGATTACCAGATATCGTATCCACCGCTCTGTACGAACACATTACCACCGCGGCACTGAGTAGCCAGATTATATTCCCCAGGGCGAGTCAGAGGCGTTAGGAGAGTCCGTGAGCTTGGAATTACATCAGCTCTAATCTCCTGAATCAACAGTGCCCTCCCAGCCTCTGTGGGGCTGGGCCAGCGTTTAGAGACACTGCCGTGGAGGAGTAATTAATGTGTGGAGCTCATTTAGGTACCATGGGTTTTATTATTCCCTCCTCTGGCCTCTGGCGAGGTATTTCTTTCTGACACTCCCTCTGATTTTCTCTCTCTCTCTCTCTCTCTCTCTCTCTCTCGCTCTCTCTCTCTTTCTCTCTGTCTTCTTTTGATGAATATCTGCTTTGGCTTCTGAGACCATAAGGTTTCCAATGACTCATACAGACTCTGATGGATGCCTAGACCAATCTACTGCTACCACAACAGTTTCTCCCACCCTGTGTGTGTGCGTGTGTGTGTATGATGTGTGTATAGGCGTCTGTGTTTATGTGGTAGAGAGTGAGTGCAAGAGAGAGCGAGTGCAACATATTGTGCCATTACTACTTGTCTTACTTATGAATTTTCCACTGTCTGGTTTTCATACAGGGGTCCTGATCCCCAGGTCTGTGTGTGCTTAATCTTACAGGAAAAAAAAAAAAAAAAGCACACATCTTCAGTCCTCAAAACAAAAAATCTCGCTTTCACCACAAAATCAAACTTCCACTTTCCCTCCTTCACAAACGATTTCCTCACCAGCTTGGATCTTTTTGGAGGCTTCTTTGTCTCTAATTGTACGTTGCAGTAACAAGGTATTTCATCAGTACCCCAGAATTCCTGCAAGGTGATGAATTGGCTGGGTCTTGTGGAGTTACACCCTGTTCTTTAAGGTCTGATTCACAGTTTGTCTCCTACAGACACCTTTGAGTCACAGACTGAGACTCACCATGTATACCTGAAATAGTACTTCTGAACACAAACCTCAGTCAGTCAGACACACACACAGAGAGATAAACAGCAAAGGACGAAAACACACCTGCTCAATCTCCTTCTCCATCACAGCATTTGTCTGGAAAACTAGACTGGTGATATGCGAGTAATGGAAAGCATATGAGGTGATTGGGGTAAAGAAAAAAAAAATGTTGATTGATGAGGTCATATCCTGGGTGGGTCACAAACTGTGGCAAGGTATTTTACCACAGGAATGAATTTTACCAGGCAGCCTTTCTGGACTTAACAGAACTTAAAAGTATGAGAGAAAGTTTGGACTTCAAAGTCAGTATATATCATCTTTCAAAAAAAAGAAAAAAAGAAGAAGAATGATCTCTATATATGTGACACACTGAGGTGCATAAGGCTTGTGGAGTTTAAGTGAACAGAGCTTTTCCAGACTGACATTGTGTTGAAACACTGCTGAATGTTTGATTTCTTTTTTGTGTCTTGATATTTACAGTCTGTCTGTGTTTGGGTACCCTGCTCCTGTCTGTGTCTCAATGCCCATCTATTCCTACGGAGAACTGAAAAGCAAAGAATTCCCTGATAGGGGTGTGTGTGCGTGTGTGTGAGAGAGAGAGAGAGAATCATAAACTCCGGAACATGCGGACATGTACTTATCAGGGTTTACACACAGTGTCCAGTGCTTCCTAAACCACTTCTGTTCAGCCAGTCAAATAGCTGCCCTTTAAGACAGGTCTCTCTTCAAGGCAGAGCCGACAGGAGTCTGGATTTCAAGAGCGTTATATGTTGGCCATCTATTCTAAATTTGGCTCTTCTGAATCTCCTGCTCCAAAAACAACCTTCAGCTTTATCAGAAAACCTCTCAGTAATGGAGGCCTCTTCCCAGGGGAACGTCTGGGTGTCCTCTCCCTCAGTCATACGCTCCCTGGTCTTCACTGGTGTCCTGTGAAGAGTACAGCATGTGGTGGAAAGACATTCTAACGATCTTGTGGAAATTATTATCGTACCAGGAGCTGACTATTCTGTCAATTTACCTGTGCATGATCATTCTTAAACTTATGTGTAACCCTCTATCATGAAATAGGATCAGTTTAACGAGTTTAGTTCAACATTTAACAAAGTATGTTCACTCCCAAACCTTGAGCCATATCAGTCTTAAAAATAATTGCACATTCAGGTAAGAGAGAGAAAATAATCAAATAAGAAAGATAAACTCAATATTAAAGATGGTCCTACTTGAAGCATACATAAAAGGAAACGGATACCGGATCTCAGATAACTAAAAAACTATGCCAGGGGAATACACTGTTAATTGAATTAAATGGAGGAGGACAGTTCCCTGAACTGGTGGCCGTTAAATGGAAAAGATATATTTGCTCAGTGCAGGGTGATCATGGGACCATGGTTACCTATCTTATTTCATATAGCCTCAGAGGTTCCCAGGGACTGTTAACAAAGGATGCAAAATTTGGGACTTTCTCCTGGCCCCTGTCTGAAGCTACATTCCTTTATGACATCACCGTGCCCCTCTTCTGCTTTATTCTCACTGCTACCAAAAGGAAACCACAAACACACATATCCACACACACACACACACACACAAACACACAACCAACACACACACACACGTGCACACAGACGTGTGTGCAAACACTCACAAAACTGTCTCACTGTAGTTGCTACTGCCACTAGACACTCCGCTCAGCTTTGCCAAGTCGAGGTTTAGCAGAATTCGTCCCAAATTTAGCTGCCCGCGGAATGCCGGCGTTAAATCATCATATGCCGAATGCACAAATAATAAATATTCATTTTACTGTCTGTCGCCAAGACTTTCGTCATTATTTGCCACAACGTCTTTAATCTGTTTAGGGATTTTATCCTCTCGTTCTTCCGAAAATAATTCCGAGCTAATATTGACGTTTGCTAAAGCTGTGCTTGTGTGGTAGGACAGGAGGCTGGAATAGGTTACGGTGCCTTTGGGAAAGCGACCCATCCAAACCATAAACCACACAGACACACAGAGAACAGACAGAGGCATACAGAAACAACAGCAAATCAAAGACATACTCATTCCCCATTCGTCCCCCCAAAACCCTCTCTCCCTCTCTCTCTCTCTCTCTCTCTCTCTCTCTCTCTCTCTCTCTCTCTCTCTCTCTCTCTCTCTCTCTCTCTCTGTATTTACAGACATATCAATGAAAAGACATATAGCTTTAATTCCATTAACCTCAGTTATCATTTTTCTGTTAAACTAATGCTGCTCTTGCCAAAACAAATTAGACACTCACCATATACATCATCTGTAGATTTAGAGTACATTTATACTAACAGTGTACACACTTTGTGCATGGATGGTTATGTATGCGAGTCCACTCTGTGTAAATCCTTACACTGGTATCAGACCAGGTCAGAAACCTTACTGTTTTTAGAGAAGTCTGTTTATTCATGGAAAGACTCCGTGTGTGTGTGTGTGTGTGTGTGTGTGTGTGTGTGTGTGTGTGTGTGTGTGTGTGTGTGTGTGCGCGTGCATGTGTGTGTGTGTGTGTGTGCCTGTGTGTGGCTGTCTGCGTGTTTGTGCCTGTGTGTGGGTAGGTAGGGATACAGGGAGTCTGCCTCCTGTTACCGATGTTAACTGAGTGTTACCACGGTGCCCGTGCTGTGTATAGTGCGGTGATGAAGGACGCCTCTGTGCCTATGTGGGCACAGTGACGCTGTACAGATGGACAGACGACACTTAGGCTGCGGCTAACACCCATTCTGAGGTCTCACGTGTAGATACACACACACACACACACATACACACACACACACACACACACACACACACACACACATACAGATACAGACACACACACACATACAGATACAGACACACACACACAGACACACACAGCGCTGACCAGTGAGGTTTCTGGAGCCAGCCAGTCCTGCCCACTGCCCAACTCACCAGAGTGGGAAGAACATCAGGACAACAGAGAGAATGATGAGCACGCAGAAAGAAAGAGAAAAAACTGGGCAGAACAGAGGGACAGAAACCATGAACATCGACCTCTGTGTTAAGGACTTTTCAACAGAAGCGTCTGGGCCCCTGACATGTCTGTCTATGGTTAATGCTGTATTGAGAGAAACCAAAAAAGAGAGAGGGAAAGCGAGAGAAAGAAAGAGAGAGAAAGAAAGAGAGTTCGTACCCTTACCCTCTTATCAGAGCTCCTTTAAGTGTAGTCTGTCAGGACTCTGTGGCCCATGTCTGAGGATCACACGCTGGTTCTGATAACAGTATTGAGTGATCAGACTCAAAGACCAGAGTGCCAAACAGATAATGATAGAACTCAACAGCTCATAGAGAATGGCTGAGGGTAGCTTTGGATAGGGGCTCTTCTTCAAAATAACACAAGTGAAAATGAGACAGGAAGAAAGAAAGAGAGAGAGAGAGAGAGAGAGAGAGAGAGAGAGAGAGAGAGAGAGAAAGAGAGCTCAGGATCAAAACATGTGGGTCTATAGAGATTTAAAAACATTTTGAACATCTGGCTCAGGGAACAGGTGGTACCAGAAAATGTTTGTGTCAAAAATTTCTAGAGACTAAAAAGTTCTCCATTTTAATGAATAAATAACATAAATAGCATAAATAACTGAACAGTGATGAAATTCGCAGAAAGGGTTTTTTTTCATATTAATTACATTTTAGGACACACCATTACTCTCGCTTGAGATGCTCTGAGTACACATAGTCAAAAACACACAGACACACACACACACACACACACACACAGAGTACTCCACCCATGCCTACAACACTTAATACATTTCTTCTCTCAGTTGTGGCAAGTCATAATTCAGTTTTATGTCACTGTGCGTTTTGAGCATGAGTTTAGTGGCTGCTAATGTATTTTTCATGCGTACAAATATGATCTTTTGTCACAGATTATCAACACCTGTCGCATGTTTGTGAAAGAACAGTCTAGAAAAAAAATTTTTTTGCCCATTCAACACACTGGTCACATTCCTTTACCCCAACTGAATTCCTGAACAAACTGATGGAATGGTGCCAGTAAGCAAGAGGGAGGGAGGGAGGGAGGGAGGGAAAGGAGGAGAAGAAGAAAAGAAAAGAGCAGTCAGGAACACAGTGATGGATGAGAGACAGTGAAAGATGGAGGAGGCTGGCATGAGGGAGACTACAGCTGGGCATCTCACAGCTAAACACAGCAAGAGACAACAACCAGAGAGAAGAGAGAAAGAAAGAGAGAGAGAGAGAGAGAGAGAGAGAGAAACAGATAGAAAAATGAAGGGAGGAGCTGGATGAGGGATGCCCCGTGAAATCTGGTCTGTTCCGTGACCTCTGTGTTTCTGACGCTCACAGAACAGAGAGAGAGAGAGAGAGAGAGAGAGAGAGAAACAGTGAAAGAAAGGCTTCTCTCTGGCCCAACAAGTGTGGAAGACACTAGTCGACAAACACGGATTAATGATTCACTGGGAGCAGCATTCCTAAAGCGATGAGTCATTCTCTCTCCGAGCCGACCCCCCCCCTGCCCCTGACCTCAGTCTACTCTCTGCAACACTGCCTCTGCAGCTCGACCAACAGGAAAAACAACAGAATCGCTTTGTTCCTCAAAATCATCTCCCTTTATTCCGACAGAACGAGTGACACACTCTCAACTTCCTTAAAGAGGGAAGGATGAGAAATGCTTGGCTGACTTTTCCGTCAGAGTGAGAAATCGCATTGAAATAAAGAAGGAAGAGCTGAATTGCACAGAACAATGAAACACTAGAATACTGAGCAGAGATTAAGGGATTGAATGGAATTAGACTGAATCAAATCAGATCACATGAAATCAAAAGAGCAGAACAGAGTGGATATCAACAGTGCAACTGCAGGATTTTGAGTGATTATAGAGTTGACATGTATACAATGAAATACGATACAATACAATACAATACAATACAATACAATACAAGAAGAAGAAAACATTCTCTGTAGGATATTCATTTTCCTTAAATTCCCTCATTCCCTTTCTTCACTTTATAGTCAAGTCACTCTTACCTTCAGTGTGTTTCTATTTCTTTGTTCAGTTTTTAATCTCTGTCTCAATAAATTGTGCAGTATTTTTAAACTACCAGTAGGAAACCCTCGCTTTGACATTAACTTTGCTAAACATTATGAACTCAACATAGCACTGGAATTCAATATAATCCATTCCCTGATTTATGTGTATTTTATATGGGATATACCAGGTAAATGTTTATTAGCCTGTAGTGGAGACATCTGTATTGTTGAAGTAATTTTACTCCTTGCTGGTAAACTATGGAGACATTTGGGCTTAGTTATGTCAACAGTGAGCTCACATGAACAACAAGATTGTTTGGGATTGTCACACACATGCCCTTATTGCCACTGTATGACTGAAACATTCAGGTCCATCAGTGCCGCATGACAGGTGTTACACCCATATTCTTTCTTCCAGTGCCCTGGCATTGGACCAGTGGCCACCACACGGTGTGCCCACCTTTATCACACCAAAAACATTTGGGAGAGTGGTCCCAGGATGCAACACGTCTCACAACATGACAAATTTTATGGATTTCCAGGATTATTCAGTAAGTGAAATATGCAGTTACCTTAGGTGGGCTTTACATAGTTAACTATTAATGGTAATTACAATGGACAGTGTTACTGCTCTGATTTATTAGTGTTAACTGGCTTTACAGGTAGAACGGGTGATATTACTGGTGGAATGGGTGATATTACTGGTAGAATGGGTGATATTGCTGGTGAAATGGATAATATATTACTGGTAGAATGGGAGTGGGTAGCATGACCAGTAGAATGGGTGATATTGCTGGTGAAATGGATAATATATTACTGGTAGAATGGGAGTGGGTAGCATGACCAGTAGAATGGGTGATATTACTGGTGGAAAGAGCAGTATTATGAGCAGTGTTATTGGTAGAATGGGGAGAGTAACTGGTCTGTGGAATGGATAATATTACTGGCTCCTGACTGGACCCACCACAGCCAATGAGGTGTGTCAGACCCCCTGCTACTACCGCCACCAGATGATGGGGTAGGGCCGAAGGTCGTACAGAAAACTGACACGACAGTAAGATTGATGCACGCTGACAAAACTTGAGCTGGAAAGGCCCGGCATGGCTGTTCTCAGCGCTGACAGTAAGACGAGAAAGCGCGTTCTCTCGACCCCACACCGTCATCAACCGTGTCAACCCCCCGACCCCCTCTCCCACCCCCCACCCACCCCCCCCAGTCCTGTCCTGTCCTCTGCTCTACTGTACGAGGAAACAGGCTGTGAAAACAGATAGCTCTGACATATATCATTACACACAGCCAGATTCTTTCAGGAGAACGTGCAGAGGTTAAGAGAGAGAGAGAGAGAAAGAGAAGGAGAAAAAGAGAGCGATTCTGTGTGTGTGCGCGTGTGTGTGTGTGTGTGTGTGTGTGTGTGTGTGTGTGTGTGTTGGGGGGTGTAAAGGGACAGGGTGGGGACACTGAGGGCCCGAGACTGAACTATCACAGATCGTTTTTCATGAGGGTCCAATCCGTGAAACAAAAACAGACTGCAGTGGTCTCACAGATTCACCAAGATTCTGTTACCTTTAAGCTGTGGGATTGTGAGTGTTTTTTAAAACACTTGACTGTTTTGTGGTGGACTCACTGTATGAGTCTGGTGACAGTGTGAGCGAATGGAATGTGAGGAGAGGCTGCTGAAGCTGTTCTCCTCTTGGCACCTCCTCTCCTCTTACATGAAGTCATCCACGTAGAACGGGAATGCAATTTTGTCTTGATACCGAGAAAGAGAGAAAGAGAAGGTCAAAGAGAGGAAGGTTCAACAAGAGAAAAGAAAGGCATATGTAAAGGAGAAAGAGAGAGAGAGAGAGAGATACAGGTAGAGAGATAGATTTTTTGCGAAGAGAAAGAGTTTCATGTGGAGGACAGAGAAATTTATGGGGGGGGGGGGGGGGGGGGGGGGGGGGGGGGAGAGAGAGAGGTTCACATAGAGAGGTTTGTGTGGATGAGATTGAAGTTTGTCGGGAGAAAGGTTTGTGTGAAGTAGGGAGACAGACAGAGAGAAAGAGAGAGGTTTGTATAGAGAGTTGAGTCTTTTGTGGTGATGAGAGAGTGGAGGTGGAATGTAGCTGTTGCCATGTGTGCTGTGCAGCTGGCGAACACAAAACAGAAGTTCTGCATAAATATATGCAAATGTCAGCAAGTAAAAATCTGTTAAAATACACGGGGCTGCCAAAGGACGCGTAGAATCTGTTTGCCTTCCCCTTACCTCAGCATGCTATCTTACACGTACCATGTCACCCTGAACAGAGACAAAATCGGCAGGTGTGTGTGTGTGTGTGTGTGTGTGTGTGTGTGTGTGTGTGTGTAGGTGGAGACATAGCATAGACGCCAGGGGGGAGTCTCTGGGTCTGGCAATGTGGCCATAAATTCTGACAAAATTATGTAACTTGCAGTGGATCGACTGGACACTTGGAGACAATGGCTTATGGATAGTGTCATATGGCCCTAAAAAAAAATTCAGCCACCATAACATAACTGAGAGTCAAATCAGTTATTCAAGTGTCAAACCTTGGATGTCTAAACCTCCCACTGGCCAAGCATATGACTGCAGAAATATGTGTTAAAAAGTGTTTGTTTTTTGGGGGGGTTTTTTTAGTCCATTGTTTTGTGCTCGGCGAATGGTCACACCACTTTTTCGTTCATTGACAAAAATGACAAGTTCACCATTCACTCTTCACTATGACAAATTTCACTGTTGAATCAGCAGTTGAAACAGCAGTTGAAAAGCAAATATTTCACTGTATAACCAGCTGTTTAATGGGACTTTGACTGAGTTGGAACCTTTGAACTTTCATTTCGGGTTTTTTTTTTTTTTCGATTTTTCTTCTTCTTCTTTTTTTTTTTACCTCCAGCACAAATCCATTTTCCCCCACAAACCATCGAAATGTTTTCTTTTTCTCCTCGCTGAGGTGTCTGGCCAAGAAAAAAAGATGATGGAATGTGTGTTTTTGAGGTGGGGGAGTTTGAAATCATTGGGGAGGTCATGTTAACATGCCTGTCTACTTCCCTCTGTGTTTCCGCTGCCCACTAGTTCTGTTTATCACATGCTGTGGAGGTCAAGGGTGAGGTCAGGCTAAGGGTGCTGCTGCCAGGTCATGTGACTAAAATCCTTTAAAAAAAAAAAAAAAAAAAAAAACCGTCAGAACGGAATGCTCGGGTTCCATTTCCCAGGTGTCAAACACTGTCAAACTCATGGCACCACCCCCGCAGATAAAGCCTGTTTCTCCTCTCTCAGGCAAAATATGTATTTAGTTTGGATTTGATCCATCGATGAAAGTTAGAGTGCTCTCAAAGTCCACCACTCTGCAGCACGTTTATTCACTCTGACAATATATTAATTTAGTGATTATCACAAAATGAAGTCATTCTTCATTTAAAATAACTTTTAAATAGCTTTACAGACAACGTAATGGTAAATTTAAAAAACCTGGCTGTGCTGAGTCTGAAAAAGACCAGCGATGCTTTTTTCCACGCTGGCCGTCTTCTCAGTCAGCGTCCTGAAATTACAGTCCAACCCCCTTTCTGATATCAAAACCAGTCTTATTAGATAAATGTTTCATCTCTATGTACACAGTAACAAAAACCTGCATTAGTTGCACTGTGGGATCTGATTTATGATGTATCTAGGCAGTGCTCTTGTTTGGTGTTTCCCCTGCTGGATGGAGCTTGGCTCTGTGAGGAGCTCTACTTACCCCTGGAACCCCCTGGCTGCCCTTGTTGACCCCCTTGAAATGTGTAATTGTCTGCACTGTTTGGACCCTGGCTCTGGACCTCACTTTTGTAGGGCCTCCAGCCATAACCCAATTATTCTCATGTTTTGACATAGACAGCAATCTCTTTCTCTCTCTCCCTCTCTCTCGCTCTCTCTCTCTCTCTTTTGCTCTCTCTCTCTTTCTCTCTCTCTCTCTCTCTATTTATCTCTCTCTCCATCTTTCTCTCTCTCTCTCTGCCTCTATCTCACCCCACCTAACACTCTTTCAGCTTTTACACTCTCTTCAGTTTAGACCACTTACTCTCTCAGGCAAGTTTAATATATCCTGTCAGTACTTTATCTCTGACACTGATATACCCTTGAATCTTGAACGGCCAACAATACTTCTTTGTTGGAGGTCT